>NC_090874.1:43499933-43529933 GCF_036669935.1 Montipora foliosa | reverse complement strand
TCGTCTTCAATCGAGGGAACTTACGCGTCACAATGCGAGTGATGATCTGCTTTGCTCTAGAATTTTTAAAAACGTAATCACGTACTTCTGCACGGATAAACGGAAGTTTTGGAAATTTTTTTCGCAAAAATCGGAATAAGGGTTCCACCTGAGCATATTGATACTCACTATCTCCACTCAAACACGTTTTAAAATTTTTTGCTTAAGTAAATCAAGCTTCTCTTTTTTGTTACTCGTTTTTAATAATAATATTACTTCATACAAATCATCTTTATATCTTTTTACAATTACATTACATCTTAATGACACTGTAAGTGACACCTCGTCTTTTCGCTTTTTTCTTATTCTTGTTCTTTCCTCTCGTTAATAAACCGCAATTGTAAAAACATCGATAAACTTATCATTTTCCGCTTGACATAATTTTTTAAAAAATCTGAAATAAAATCTACCTCTTTTAAATCTTCACAGCAAACAGGTTCAACCATTTTATTTTCACACAGCAGTTTCGTATCCAGTAGTGTTAATTGATTTCGAATAATAGTCACGATTTTTATTCCCAAGCGCGTTCTTCAAACACAATTCAGAAACACCGTAAAAAATACAAAACCACTCGATATACCAATGCGTTTGTGGTAAACGATCTTCGATATAATCGAGTGAATCGCCTACATTCTCTGGCAATTCACCGTCCAATTCCGATATCAGTACACTATTCGAAACTGCCGAATCACCACCACGTACGGTTTCACTCTCCTCCTCCTCCTCCTCCTCCTCCTCCCGTTTTCAACATATTCCGATCGCCTAAATACATTCGACATATCTCAAACTTCAAGTCACCAGTAGACATTAAAAACACAAAAATAATAAACGACGACAATATCTTTAATCTTTTTACAACTGCAATATCATTAACCTGTTTACAATTCATTGATATAATATATTAAATCACCTTACTTCTAACATATACAATATTACATTACATAACCAAAAGTATAACATCTAAATGGGGGACCTATATCGGCCTTCAAATCCGTCACCATTTTATCGTTCACGAACGAATAACACCTTTCCTAGTCCAAAGGAGCCAATTTGAAATATTCATCCAATTCGTCGTAAAGAGAATCATCTCATCATCTTCTTTTCTCCCTCCGTCGACGACGAAGTTCGAAGTCTACAGTCAAAATCGACTCTATTCCTATAAGCTAAATATTATTCTCTTGCCATCTCCGACTGCGCTTCTTCCGGATAACCCTGTTCGCGTGTAATACCCACCATGTACGGTTTAAGGTGAACGTATCGAAAGATCAGATTAGCCAGGCCCGCCGTAGTGCAATTGTTGACACCCACTCCGACACCGGGAAAAGGATAAGTCGAATCTTCTCGAAACGTAAGATTTTTAACTTCCTGCCGAAATTTTTCGAAACCTTGACGAAGTAATGACACATCTGCCAGACAATATATTTTTAAATTTTTTTTGAAAATCCCACACGGCACCTTTACAGCGTTGTCTTTCATACCACGCGATGAAATCGCTAGTTTCAACGTCTTCTTGCAGAAAATATTTTTTATTAGGTATCACACCGACATAATCCCAATTTTCGCTAACGTTAAATTTGTGTGGAAAATAACCTTTTACCGTTTTGACATCAAACGTTTCGGTAAACGTCCGAAGTTTCTCCTGGATATAACACGACGAATCTAGAGAAATCATTTGACCGACTTTGAATTGTTTAATGCGAGTGCCGCCAAAAATGATATTGGGTTTCACCCAAGTCTGTTTCAAGTAACCGCATAATAAAATGTGCCCGTCAAAACCACCAGCATTGTGCGCAACGAACTTATATGGCGTCTTTTGGTCCAACAAGCTTATTTTACCGAAAAATGAATAATCCATTAATGTTTCGACACAATCGTCCCCCATGAAAGTGATCTGGCGATGTTTTCCGTTTTCTTTAGGCGTTGCAAACTGTAAAACACAACGGTTAGGAGTGTAATATCTACTACCGTCCGCATCGATATCCGTTCGCGTTCCGAAATCGTAGTAGACGAATTCACCTTTTTTCTCTAACATCGTCTCCATCTCGCCTTTGGAAACACTTTAGAATCGTATTTACAATTACACGTGTAACAATTCGGTGTTTTTTCGCCTCTTTAGATGCATTAATTTGGTAGGCATTAATACAATTACCTTCTGCGTCCCGATTAAAAACACCTTCGGAAGCAGCCAAATTTTTCCAACAATAACGGCACGCCATCACAGATTCACAGACTTTACGTTTAGGATACATAGGTGACTCATTCGTCTTTAAATGTTTCTCATGACACTCTATCCCGCGAAACAATCGATGGCATTGATCACACACCATAAAACCGAAGAATCACATTTACTTTTACAGTGTTTACATAAACTAAAATCACGTTGGTGTTTGTTGAGAGTTTTAACGACTCTATGACACCCCTTACAACAAAAACCGCGAACAAAACCAAAATAATTTCGCATGTGTTTAACAAGTACATAATGTCCTCTAGTTACACAAAGATAAATAGTCCTACTATGTTGTACATCCTTGTTGATTTCGGCAACCACCGAATTTTCTTTGTCTCTGTCGATGACAACCAGACCATATCCGGAAAACGTTTCATTTTCACGGAAAATGCGTTTTAATTCGACTAGTGTAACGGGCCGATCTTCATTTCTCTCCATGTGATGTGGTACTCTAGCCATTCTACATACACCATACATTTCGTTTCTGAATCGTCTCTTTTGACCACTATAACGTAATGGTGCCCATTTAAGACGTTTTGTTTCGTCCAATTGTAACCACTTCAAAACCAAGAGTAAAGCAGCAACGCCACAATAACCGCCACTAAATTCAGGTGGAGGCGATTTCACCGTCTGTCTATCTTTTCTTAAAAATCTTTCCAATATTTCCTTTATCTGGCCAAGTAACCCGCTCCATGACTCGTGGAAACATGTTCTATAATGATGCGAAATGACGGATCTCGAACATTTACTTCCTGTTGACTGTTTAAAACTTGTTGGATCTGATGGAATACGTGATCAGCACGAGAGTCTCCCACCAAAACAATGCCCGAAATGATGCTGCCCAAGGGTAGATTATCCGATTCAATTCTAACTTGAACGTAATCTTCCTTGTTGTAACGGCACGTCACAAATAATTGCAAGTGAGCCATCATCGACGCTACCACTATCGTCAATTGTTCGGATTCTTGTGTGCATCCTCGATATAATCGATATTCCTCCACTCCTCTTCGAGTAAAATAGGGCGAAACTGCAAAACGCTAGTCGATATATCAAAATAGTCATTATGCCTCTTTCTTTGTGTTCCAGTGAAAAACGCGTGGGTTCGTATTCTTCTCAGAAAAAGACAAGTGTTTTTTCATTTTTTCGTTCTCCTTTTATTAAAACGTTTTAAAACAGATGAAATATCATTAAAAGGCCTACCTGTCATATCGAAAAAATACATGTTAATTGCTGATTTTAAGACTCCCCTTGTTTCCACTTGAACATCTTAAAATTATAATGTAATATTAAAAAGCATCACGCGTAAAAACCAGGCCGCAATGAACTTTACCTATAAGACGTATAGTCCTATATTGTGTCTCACTTAACCATTGAATATCGATCTGACCTAATACTCCCTCGTAACGAAAACGCGTTTCGTATATCTGCAAATCAAACCTAATGGTACTGTCAAAAACAGTTTCCGTATGATAACAATCATACTTTTCTAGTAATAACAATTGCATATTAATTTGATTTTCTTGTAATAGTCTCGTTGACTTTAACACAGTTAATGCGTCCGTCAAAGAAAACTCTGAACTTTCTCTAGCACGTACAGTCTCTTTAAAGTCATATTGATAACAGGAAACTACTAAATCAACATCTATCCAAGGATAAAAGTAGTGTTTCAATAGTTCGACAAATTTCTATTCGACTATCTTTTCTCCTTTCAGCACCCAACGCAGCTTTCCACATTTACATGTCAAATGAACCTCTTTGCCACTATACTGTTGGTGGACCATTAACCATTTATGGATCATGCCTCCTTTGTGGATCATGTAATCACAACAGCTAAAGTGATTTACATCCGCCATGCGTCCGCGATGTCTCGCTCGTTCGTTGGCGTCTTCAAATTCCACATCTAAAAACACATGTAGATGCATAACACCATCCCAGACACTGATTATGTCCAAAAAATGATCTACGTCAAAAGTGTTCATCTCGCAGTAATCACATTGTATTTTCTTTTTCATGTTTTTCTCGTCTTTTTCTTTAGTTTTTTCGAAGATGTAACCACAGCTTTACCTCTCTTTGAACGTAAATCTTTGACTCTGCTTTCACACACGTGTCTAGGCATCGTGATTTTAGTAGTAAGTGAAAAAATAATCAATTTCTTTTCTTTTTTTTAAGTTCTTCACTGGGTTAAACATCTGTCATCAATATTTGCTTACAAGGATCAACCCTCAATTGATTGCCGCTGTGGTCAATCTTATATTTCCTCCGCAGTATATATTCGTGAAGTAAAAATCCTATCCAGATCATGCTTAGCGTCATCGCTAAAACCCACATGATCCCGAAACCAATCTCGTAGTTTAAATCGATCATAGTTTCTGCAAATCGCCGTTCGAAATCGATCACGTCTGTGCAACACACGCGTTCCCAGATATATTTCGCGGCTAAATCTGTTTTCACCTTGGGACAATATAACGCCTACTTTATTTCGTGGTTGCCACAATCGATCAAGATACAATATTAATCACCACGTAATATCGTACAACCCAACCAAGTTGGATCCCAATATGGAACACCGCAATCACGCAAGACTTTCTGTAAATGTTCGTTACCCAAAACTCCAACCATGAAACGTTCTCTTGTCTTGTTCGCTTCATATATTTCCACTACATCTTTTGTAAACCTATCCCACGTATGATTCTCGCCCCAAACACTAGGACCGAGACTACAATAATGTGCATTGTGAATATATTGGTTTTAAATTACTGTTTTCCTATCTTCATCAAGCATCCATGCATAGCCAGTCGATGGATGATATCATCTACTGGCATTTCGCATTGCTATAACACTACAAAAACCCAATTCCCGATTCATGAAACCAGTAGACAACGGAAAACCTATCGCGTCCATTACCACACAAACCTCCTTCAGCAATTCGTTCTCTTCGAACACCCTCAATCCCGAAATTCCGTCGATCGCGGCGGTCGCCATCCTTTCTTCTCTTCTCTCCGAAACGCGACGGCGACAAAAATAGAATTATACAACTCTCCTTCGCACTCGTCACCAGATCTACTCGGCGGCAGGCCCCGGGTGCCATCTTGAAACCCCTCGTCACCAGATCTACTTGGGAGCCCCTTCCACGCCCGCGCGATGCCCATCTTCCACGCGAAGTTGGGACCTGTCCACGTGCGATGCCCATTTTCCACGCGATTTTCGTTCCACATGAGTGCGCTCTCATGTCTCTTAAAAAACAGCGCCACTTTTACCTTATATACTACTGCCTTGTGTAAATACCAGTCATCACATTGCCATTGCTTTGTGGTGGTGCTCTCAATGTACTGGTAGTTAATTTCTGTATCACTGAAAGAGAACAACCTCAAAACTCTTCCAGCGAAATATTTGGATCATTTCGTAAAAGCTCTTCTAGCTTAAGCTTTATAATACCACTCCCAAGCTTGTCTTTACTTGATTTAGTGGTTTTGCCAACTTGATCTGTGTCTGCTTCTGCAGTGCAGCAACGTTTTTTTAAATCAAGACAAGATAACTGGACTACTAGTTGGTAATTGGCACATTTTTTGGGTAGAATTTCTGAGATACTTCTCATCTGGAGGATTCCGGAGCACGGACATCTATTTGGATATTTTGGGAGTATGTGTGTTTACGTTTTCTTTTTGTGGAAGAGGGTTTTTTTTTTTTGCTTTCTCAATCAACAGGTCCTTCAATTCTCATGCTACAGTACTTGCTCTTTGTCTCTTAACCCAGGTGCATGGACCACTAGTTACGCTGTCTTTCCCACGAGTGTTCAACAAATCTTCTAGCGAGTACATGGCAGCTGCAATGTGTTTACATCCACCATCTCGACCTCCCTTGCATTCGCATCTTGCATGAAGTACACTACCTCTGTTAGCGCCTCTACCCTCAAGAATGAACCAGAGATTATAGTGATCTTTTCCTTCATCCGTTTTGATTTTCATGAAGGGCTTCACTTTAGCTACATATAAATGGACACCCACTTCGTTCAACTGAACATTTTGCAAAGATTCCACATAACCATCATTAAACAAGCGATAATCATCAAAGGACTTGTAAGCGGCAAGTCTCTGTTTGTCATATTCAGTGGAATGGTAAATTAAAGAGTTAAAAATATCGTACAAGACGAATGGCAGCGAGGAGTTGAAGTTGTTCACGGTCTTCATTGAGAATGGATTGGAAATTAACATATCGTGAATTAATAAATTATCTGCATCGTTGGTTTTGTCTTTTTCGAAGTTTGGATTTACTGGTGGCATCATTCCTTCCACTGCAGCGGCGATTTCAATCAGCGAAATCAAATAGCCGCTCACCGAAACTCCACGCTCTTGCAAATATTTCTTAAGTTCTGCGACATTCATTGTGTGGAAATCCCTCTTAGTAACTTGCTTAGACATGTTGAACCTGTAACTGTTGCAAAGTATTGCAAACAAGACGACTTGTTGAAGTTAGCGAGACCTAGCTATTCGAATACATTTAAAGGCTCACCGGCAGAGGAGGCTCGACTTACACAAACTCAAATCACAATCATTCTGTTTTAATACTGACCTCAAAGTGCATATGTATACATATGACAATTTTAATACATGAAGGTATTCGTAATGACATAAAGCGAGTAGCATGTTTGCTTCCTTCCGCCTAGTATCAGAAATCGAATGTGGGCAAACCCCATTAAACTCACCCCCGTAAGCTTAAATCCTGTCGAAATAAGAGTGTAAAACTATTAAGTCCCGCGCCAAATCCTAATAGTGTCTCCGTTGCATCATTTGAAAGTCCCACGCAAAAAGGAGACCGAAATTTTATGACTTTTATGTACATTTCACCACTCCGTCTCACTATATGTCGTTATGTCCGATTCGTTATGTCCGATCTGCTCGAATGTCCGAACTTTCGAGCTTTGTTTACATCAAAAGTCACGTGCCACTATAGCTACACGTGAAAGCTGACGCTCAAAATGTAAATTGGCGTACACAATAACAAATAGTTTCAAATCAAAATGGTACCCTGAATAAGTTTGAAAACTAGAGAACAACTGCTTATCTTATTTCTTTATAAAAAGGAATCGATTTTAACTTATTAGATAATTGTACAGCTGGCGAATCTCTATCGGCAGACAAAATAACTCTAGCCGCCCTTTTTTGCAGCTTCAATACTCTATTCAAAGATTCTTTATCACAACATGACCAGATAACGCTAGCGTAGGTTATAATAGGATGATAACAGTCTGCCTAAGAGGCAGATAGACTCTGATTATTCTGAGAAGCGCTATACGTTGAGAAAGCTTCTTACAAATTGAATCAACATGTTGACTGAAAGATAAGTGACTATCAATATCCAAACCCAACAGAGTAGCACCAGAAACATTGCTCACTAGGTCATGATCACTTAACTTCACTGATGGTTGAAAATCCAATTTGGATTTAAGTCTCTTGTCAGTGACGATCATTACATTTGTCTTGTCTACATTAATGGGAAGTTTATTAGACACAGCCCAGTTTAGGATTTCAGCAACTGAAGTACTAAAGTCACGTTCAAGTTTGTCCATAGACTTATAGTCAGCAGAGCAGGTGATAGTCGTATCGTCAGCATACGGATCTACCTGCGCTTTAATATAAAGTGGCAAATCATTAATAAATAAGATAAAGAAAAGAGGAGCCAAAATAGATTCTTCTGGTACTCCATGGTAAATACAGGCCAAGGACGAATTCTTGTGCAGACGAACTGACGTCTACCCTAGAGATATGACTGACACCAATCATGCTCTGTCGTTAACACCATAGGCCTCCCATTTCAACAATAATAAATTGTGGTCAACTGCGTCGAAGGTGGTCAACTAGAAAGCCTTCGCTACTTTGACCAACATACACATTTTATAACACATTTTATAACCTGTACTGTACTTATCTTGTAACCATGTGCTGTGATTATACTTTTCTTCCTATGTTAATGTTATGTAAATAGTGTGAAATAAATGAACCAATGAACCACCAGTAGGCAATGAGTAGTACTTCTCTGACTCTGTTGTTGTCCAAATTTAATAAGAGCTCATCAACTATTTTAATCAGAGCAGCCTCAGTACCATAGTGCTTACGAAAACCTGACTGTCTAGCATAAATCAAGTTGTTCACTTGAAGAAAGTCATACAAGGAATCGTGGACGCAACGCTCAATAACTTTAGGACAGAAATTGGACGATAATTAGAGGAACGTCCTTAAAAGAACACCTGAGTGACTTTCTAAAAGCGTCAATGTCACAAATTGATCTCACTTGGTTTTCCAGGGAATTCCACCGAATAATTGACTTATATGAGCATGCTTTCTTGATCATATCAGACCTAGGCCTGGGTAACTTGGGTGGATAAGACTGTCAGGACAGAAATTGGACGATAATTAGAGGGGTCGCTTGCATCACCTTTTTTAAACAAAGGGGGTAACTTTAGCTGTCTTCCAACGTCGAGGAAAAGTTCCAGTTGAGAAGGATTAGTTTATCATCCTTGCAATACTCGGCGCGATAACTGGTCGCAGCCAAGTGAAGTAAACGTGTATTAATTTTGTCGATAGCAGCAGATTTGTTTGGAGTAACTCTCTTCAGATTACTATTAACTTGAGTAACAGTAGTATCCCGAAGAGTGAAAACAACGTCATGATCTTTTCTGGAATTGACAAAATTTGACAATCTGGATAAGTCAATATTTAAATCTGGTAACTTCTCCCTAAGTTTCTAGGCGATCTGCGAGAAGTGAATGTTAAATTCCTCAGCAAGTTCACCAGGATCATCAATCACTTTGCCGTCTACTTCGAGCCTACTAACACAGGATTTCACAGCTGATCCATTTTAATAACGATTTGATTTTTTTCCAAGTCGACTTGATATCATTGTTTTCAAAACTAGACTGGTGAAAATCACGTTTCGATCTTCGCACCAACGTAACAGCTTTATTTCTAGCTACACGGTAGTCGTCCCAACTTTTGTCCATATTTAAACCCCTCGCAGTTTTTAGGAGGCTGTCCCTGATATGAAGCTGATCGAGTACTTGTCTAGTAATCCAGGGTGCTTGCTTTTTCTATCTGACCTTTTTTCCTTGCCAAGGGCAGCACAGGTCTAAAGCATCATTGTAAATACGTTCCCAAGAGGCCAATATCATCAAAGACAAAACAGGTGACCCAAGGAGCATTCATAAGTATCAATGAACTGTTCATCATTGAAATTTTTCATGTTTCGGTATTTTATTTTGATATTTTTGTGACAGTTGGAGTGGAACACTTCATTACGGTATTTACGAACACAAAAGACAGGCAAGTGGTCTGATAATCCAATGTCGCGAGTTTCAACGGCAACGAACGAGGTAGATATCGAGACACTGGCGCGTGACTTCAGTAGTAAGCTGTTTAAAATTCATACTGTGAAGACGAAGACCCTTAACAAGGCGATGTTTATCATAATTTCTCTTATGATGAAATTCAATATTTATATCTGACAGGATAATCGTTTCTTTGTTCAATAAATGCACTTTCTCAATGTTAGCTTCCAGCTTCGCATCGTCGATATATGCTGCCAATAGTAATAGATCTTTTAGACTTAAACGGGCAGACTTCGAACCATATAGGCCGGGACACACTAGGCGACAAGTCGCAGCGACATGTCTCTGCGACAAGTTGCTCCATGTGTACTACTTGCAAAACAAGTCGCTGCGACACGACGCCTGTTCGGTGCACAATCAGTGATCTCGTATGAGGGGGAATGTGGGGAATGTGAACTAGTTTTCGAATTCAATATGGCTGACCATAAGACGCTCCCTCATTGGTTCATTTATATTTTGTCGCAGCTACTTGTTGCCGGAAGTGTACACACGCTGCGACAACGCTGCTTTCGCTAATTTTGTCCCTGCGATAAGTCGCACGAATTCAAACTGGTTTGAATTCGCGCGCCTGACTGCGGCGACAAAATTCTGCCGCAGCGGCATTGTTAATTTGAGAAATTAACCGTGTCACACAAGGCAATTTGTTGCGGCGACTTGTCCCCGCGACGTGTCGCAGCGACTTATCGCCTAGTGTGTTCCGGCCTTAATATCTCAAGATCTTCATTCTCCAAATCATTTCTTCGTTTTGAACACAGGTTATTTGTAACAGCTAGGACACCACCTCCGCTCTTCCTTTTCCTGTCTCCACAGAAAGTATAGAAGCCAGGCACTGTATAAAACGTGAGTTGGGAATCACAGGCTTCAAGAACGTTTCCATGATTGAGAAATAAAATGTCCAATTAAGGTAAACCAGACTTTCTCGATAAACATAACTTTACCTGGTCAAATTTAGCGTCGGTCAAATAAATGACATTTCAAGTTCCCATTCGGATACCATTTCGACCAAGATTAAGATCGAAATAAGACGAGGAATCATCTAGCAACCCATGTTCACCTAAATCGACGATTTGGTCGCTTGCCATAGAGGAACGAAAAGTATTGATTTTTTCCGTGAGGAAAGAGAAACTTGAGTTGGAACTTGAGTCGATAGAAGAACACCCAGGATTTAATTGAAGATCGTTCGAAAGCAGCAATAGATTGGCAGCTAAAGCAAAACGAAGAAGCTTTAAGCCGAGGGCAAGCTTGATGGTAGCAGGAATCATGGCAGTTGATTTACTTCTCTTTGGCAGACCACTTGCAAAAATCCCTTGCGTAGGAGCGCAAAAGGCCAACGTGAATTTATCCAAGCTGTACTCCATTGTTTTATCTCGAAAGCTAATTAGTTCATGGTAGATAAAGTGAAAGATAGAAGAAAATAAAAAGGTAAATAATGAGAGCTTGGTTAGACGTGACGCTATCGATCTTCGCCGTACACAATGAGTTACACAATAGCACACGTCCCTCTACCACAAACTAGCGCATATTGTAACACACTAGGCACAGAAAAACAGAGAAACAGAAGAAGAGTAAGCACAAATGAATAGAGGAACAGAAGAACAGTAGGAACAGAGGAACAGTAGGCACAGAAGCAATTGCAGAGGTACAGAAGAACAAAAGAATAGTAGGCACAGAGCCACAGAGGATCAGTTGGGACGACTTCAACTTAACCTTAAGCTTCAAAATAGGGCTGTCAGGGCGATTACCAAGTCCAATTACACGCCGACAAAAGCAATGGACTCACCCCAGCGTACCTCCAGAATTTATTCAGTACCCGCAGTACGCAATACAACTTAAGAAACTTAGATGCTAAACTTGAGTTGCCTTTGCAATTGCCGCGCACAAATTATGGCAAGCGTGCTTTCTGCTACAGCGGAGCACTGTTATGGAATAGTTTGCCCATCACTTTGCGAAAATCAGGGAAATTGACCAACTATGTAGTAGGTGCCGGTTGGGCTCCCACGGCAATCCTGTAAAACAATGTAGTTGT
Organism: Montipora foliosa; assembly: GCF_036669935.1. Taxonomy (NCBI): domain Eukaryota; kingdom Metazoa; phylum Cnidaria; class Anthozoa; order Scleractinia; family Acroporidae; genus Montipora; species Montipora foliosa. Next base: position 43,518,260 of record NC_090874.1, on the reverse strand, counting down.
AATATATTTTGTTGTAATATATTCTGAAGATGTTAACGTCTATAAATAAATGAAGTGTGTATGTATGTATACTCTACCTTCGAAGCCACTATTGAACTGAAACGCCCGAAAATAAACCGCTGTACGAGTGTTTTGTGAATATCAATTCAGCACCAAACCCTCTTCAGCCAACGCTCCCGCGCGTGCCTACTGTTCTTCTGTTCTCCTGTTCTTTTGTGCCTACTTTTCCTCTGTTTTCAGTTCTGTGCCTACCGTTCGTCTGTTCCTCTTTTTTATGTGCCTACTGTTCCTCTGTGCCTACTGTTCTTGTGTCCCTCTGTTCTGTCCCTCTTCTGTTTTTCTGTGCCTACTGTTCCTCTGTTCCTTTGTGCCTACTGTTCTTCTGTTCCTCTGTGCCTACTGTTCTTTTGTTCCAGCCTCTGTTCCTCTGTGCCAACTTTTCTTCTGTTCCTCTGTTTTTTCTGTGCCTACTGTTCTTCTGTTCCTCTGTTTTTCTGTGCCTACTGAAAAAACCGCTCTGAAATCAGCGTTTCGTGGGAGAACAAAAGCCCTATCCGATACGGTTTTCGTGACGGCGCAAGAGCTATCCGTTATAGTGTAGACATAACCTTACAAGCAGAAGCACTCGCTTCTACCACCGAAAAGCCTATCGGTTGAAACCACAATTGTAGAATTAAAATTGATGCAAAAGTGTGAGGCCAAAAGGTCACATTCGCATTACTGCAGAAACAGGGTTTTCGACAGTTTTGTAAAGTAGCGGTCATGCCCCCCCCCGTTCCCCCCCCCCCCCCCCTCCCCAGGAAATTTTTAAAATACAACACTCAGAAATGCTGTTTCCAGTGTTTCTGGAACCCAAGAATCAGTTTCCCAGGCAATACTATAAAATAAAACAAACCCCTTTAATATTGACATCAAAGTACCGGACATGAAAGGGAAACCACTGGACGAAACGACCGGACTCCGGCCTCAAACGAAAACCCTAAGAAACTTAAATATATCATCAAGAACGCCCGATTTCTCCTCAGTTCCCGCCCCTCCACAACAAGTTTTTGTGAATGCTGCGTATTTCTCAAATTCATTATCTATTCATGAAGCTCTTACCCAACCAGAGCATCTTATTCTGGTCAGGTGGATGGGTTTAGAAACGCAATGAAAGACGAGTTGAAAACCACCGCGTGTTTGAAAATAATTTAAAACACGGATGCAAATTTTCTAAAACCGGAGTACCCGGAGAAAACCTCTCGGTGCAGAGTAGAGAACCAACAAACTCAGCCCAGATTGGTGGGAGACGAGTGCTCTCACCACTGCGCAATCCCTGCACCCCTACACTGTTATTTTCAAGGAGTAGATTTAACTCCAAAAAGGGAGTTTAAAAAAAAAGGTACAAAACCACTCCATTTTTGGAGTAAAATTCACTCCGGTAATGCTTACTCCGTTTTTGGAGTAAAATGTACTCCTATATCTTTTACTCTTTTGTTGGGGTAAAAATTTACTCCAGTATTGTTTACCCCTCCTGTGGTGTAAAATTCACTCCAATACAAGAGTAAATTTTATCCTTCTATTGGAGTGAATTGAACTCTTTAAATGGAGTTCAATTTACCCTTGACAGAGTTAAATTAACTCCAAAACTGGGGTGAGACAAAAAGGTACAAAACCACTCCTTTTCAAGAGTAAAATTTACCCTCTTAAACTTTACTCCCCTTGTCAGAGTAATATTTACTCTTTCTACAGAACACATTCACCCTCACTAGATCTACTGTACCTTCATTTATAGTCAGATTTCTCATAAAACCATGAAAAGTTCATTTTTTTAAATATTATGTAAAGAAAAGACCAGGTTTACAATGAAGCATCTAATACTCGTAATTTTAATCATAAGATTGCAAAGAATGCACATCGATATGCATGATAAATACAATCTGTATACACATACAAATACATCACAAAAATCAAAGCTATCTTTATTCTAATTATTCGGGCAATAATAAAATGGCAATCAGCTGAATGTGTTCTTGCCTTAAACAAAGATAAATTGAGTGGTTTGTGTTTTGATTACAGATTATAACAATGAATGGCTGCAAAATAACTTCAATTACAAAAACTAAAGCATACAACATACTTGGATAAATGTGACTCAGTATAACAAAATGGGTTTTATGTACATGTAATACAAGTCAGTTCTTACAGAAAGAAGTCAAACGTAAAAAAATGGAACATGCCTTAGGATAACTGATGCAAAAATTTTGCCATCGTTGACCTTTACGAATGTGTTCTTTTTTTCTCCAACAGAATTGTTTTCAAAAAGAAAAAAAAAACACAGAACTTAGGCTGATAATTTACGTAAAGAAAAAACTAAAAACTTTTTGTTTCCAAAAAGAAGAAAAAAACCCCTGAGATTAAGCTGATAATCAAGTATGCTCCCAGCAAAACAATTACAGCGAATGAAAGTTTTAACAAAACCTTGCTTTCTGCCACAAGGCAAATGTCTCTTGTTTAATTAGTGTGCCAGAAGCAACAATCCTTGCAAATGTTGTTTTTAGAACCTCTCCATTGATTGACTCATCATCCTTAAAAGTAATTAAAGAGAATAATGATTAGTATCACCCCTTCCAAAATTAAGATCATTCGACAATATTCTAACAAAATAGGAAGAGAGCACAAATCTAATACATCCCTAATCCTGAGAAACAAAAGACACCAGCCACCAATTTTGGTGTACCAAATAAATGGAACCAGATGTAATACCGGTACTTGCATGAGATTATATCTGTAACATTGTTCTTGATTCATTGAGTAACTCAGTTAACTATCAAATTAATTTTGTCATAATGATAAAAGTACACATATAGGTAGTGGTGGAACTCATGGAACAAATCTTGAAAATATATTGCCAGATGCTTTCTTTGTCTTCAACACTTTTCCAAAAAAAATTATGTGTGATGAGGTATTTAGAATTATCTCATTTAACAGTTTTTCAAATTTTAAACTGAAAGCAGATATTGGGTGAAACAATGGATAAATGAAACTGCAGCATCATCTTCCGCTAATCGCTAGGCATTACTAGTCTATAAGTACACAGGCCTGTAACTCAGACAGTGCTTTATAATTATTTTATTGCAGTGACTGTCAAGAATTAGTTGTTAAAGTGTAATTTATGCGAGTTATTTGTAAATATCTATATGCATCACTTGTTTAAAAGCAACAATCAGCTTATAAGTCTTACAGACTTTCAGCTGTTTGACTGCATTACAGGTCTTTTACAGAAACATGCCTCAACGCCAATAAGTTGAGCCGAAACGAACCGAACACGTTTATTCACCGAAGGCAAGATGCAAATACAACCCAAACTAAGCAGGCGAAGGTGGTAAAAAGGCACCAAGCTAATTATGCGCGAACTGTGTGACAATGAGGTAACTAGGCGTGCATGCAAAGCGAAACAATAACCCTAACTAAACGACGGCGTGTACAATGGGTTACGCTATGTGACCTAGTGGCGGGAATTACACAACAATGCGAAATATGGCGTGACTTCTTCTTTCTTCCCCTCGCCAAGATGAGTAATAAATACGAAGTAAAACTAGGCTGGGAATTGATAGTACACAAGCAGTTACAAATAGCTAACATTGTCCTTAATATGTAATGTAGTCCTTGAGGTAAGCCGGACGACGAGTTGAACGGCTCGACCGGCGTGGGCCAGGTGAGGAGGTAGGCTCCGGGATATGGGCATCAATGTCAACAGTCATGCTTCCACTCGGGGGAGGGGAAGACTCGGGCACAAGATGAATGTCAGGCTGAGGATCTGGAGGGGTTGCGAGCTCGCTAGGAACTACAGCAGGAGCCGGACTCGGAGTGCTCTGAGGTGTAAGAAGGGGAGCGGGTTCCTCGTCAACGTGCTCAGAGGTGAGAGGCTCTTCGTCGGTATCTTCAGGGTAGGAAGCGGAGCTGTAATGACGAGAGAGGTTAGACGTGGTCTCTGTTAGGTCAGGAACACGATAACATTCGGACAGCTTGACGCGATAGGAGGTAGAACGCAACTGTGAACCGGTGAACTTGCGTACGTTGCACCATAGGCCATCCACGGAGACCACAAGATACCGATTGCGAGCACTGGTCTTGGAGCCATCAGAAGTAATGTACACCAAAGCGCCTACTTGAACGGGCGTGGCCGGGCGAGGGCAACAGCCTGGGGCTTTGGATCTCTCACTTGTGGGATGGTTACGGAGCCGCAACGACTGCTGTTGTCGAACAACTTGGAGGTCGGAAAAAGGGATCTGTGCGTTAGTGAATTGATCGCGTTGAAGCCACATCTCGCGGGCAGACAATCCTCTGTTGCGGATACGGGTGTTGAGATTGGCTGTCGCCACAGCTAAGGAAAGGGGACTGATTGTACCACCCTCAGGACAAACACGTAGAAGCTCATCACCAAGTTCTGCGACGCATTTCTCTGCCACAGGATTCTTGTTTGGGTTTTTGACTCGGCCGACTTCCACGGCAAAGCCATACTGCTTAAGGATTTCATCGTCACCTAAAGAAGCAAAGCCAGGAGCGGGATCTACCCTTATGACGGAAGGGGGGCCAGACAGAGGTCGCAGCTCAAGGCACAAACGGAGGAGACCAGAGCGAATGGATTCACGACGTTCGTTATCCAACAAGCAGGCTGCAGTGAAGGACGTGGACGTCTCGCGGACGACAAGTACTAGCTGACGGTAGCGCTTTATGATGTCTGCAGCGAAGGAAATACCAAAGCCGTCGGGGGATCAGAGGTTGATTGTTCAATGAGGTTGGATGGAACTTTCTTCAGGGAAGAGCATAGGTGGCAACACTGCGAGCACCGATCCAGGGCTTTGTCCAAATCTAAAGCGAAGAAATAACGCTGTGAAACCAGTTTCATCTGGTGACGGGACGGGTGGTCCAGCTTCACGTGTAAGGCAGCAAGGAAGCCATCAACAACAGAGCGTGGAATGACAATACATTCGCGGGGCGCAGCGAAAGGTTCATTGCGTTTTACGACGAGTAGGCCGTCACGGGAGATGGAGACCAGGTTCAGGTAGCGCTTGACATCTTTAATGTTTGTCAGCTTCTTTGACGGGCGAGTGCCCTGCTTAAGATGAGAGTGGACACGTCTCAAATCCGGGCACTCTAGTTGCGATTCGAGCCAAGCGGAACGGCTTGAGAAAGGAAGGGACGTCTTCCCCGATAGCACATCATGAACAGAAATGGGACGCACAGCTAGGTCTTCAGCTTCGGATACAAATGAACAAACTTGGCAGCGAGGGTCGTCGCAAGCTGGTGCGTTACGACTAGCAAAGTCAGAAGGCAGGTTGGCAGAACCAGCCAAATGGAGCAGTGTGATTTGGTAACGGCTAACAGATGATAAAAACGAAGTCACTCGGGGACTGGAGGAGAACTGTCCACGGCAGAGCTTGTCAAAGGCCTGGACACACGGCTTGCTGTCAGTCAGTACATAAGTCTTAGACTTTGATTGAATTATATAGGGGCAAAATGCTTGACAGCAGCGGCAATAGACAATGCCTCTATTTCACATGGTAACCAGGAGGCTTGATGCTTTTTAAATTTGGCACTGAAGTATCCGGCAAGGTGGAGCTTCTGGTCACGAAGCACATAAAGAGTGGCGCCGAGGCCATTCATCTTGACGGAACCATCGGTTGCGATCCAAAGTTGATCATCAGGCTTGGGGAGTGTGATGGATCTGTTAGACGTGAGTGCTTCTTGACAGGAGCGAAAACACACTAGGAGCTCATCAGACCAAGAGATGGTGTCTTGAGACTGACGACCAGCCGTAAGCGACTCGAGAGGAGCGAGGAGTTTAGCAGCTCCACTAAGGACCCGACCAAGCATTTTGTATGAGCCAACAAAAGCACGGAGACCGCGTACATTCTTGGGTGGCTCACAAGAAGCAAGAGCAGCTACACGATGGGGAGAAGCGCGGATCGAGCCCTGGGACCATATCCAACCGAGAATGGTGGTAGAAGCTGGGCAGATTATGGTTTTCGCAGGTGAGAGGCGAAGGTTGCAGCGATCGAGAGCCGAGAGGACTTTTCGCCAGTTTGAAAGGAGCTCTTGATGGGAGTTACCACCACAATACAAGTCGTCGGCAATCTTAGCGACACACCCTTCCTGAAGGAGATCACCCAGGACGCGGCACATAAGCTCCTCGAGGGCCGTTTCGGAACCGGGGATTCCCATTGCGCAACGCGTGTAGACACGAACGCCTTTAAAGGGTGTAACCACGCCACAATACTTCATGGAGTTCTTTGCAAGTGGGATTTGGTAGAACGCCTGAGACAAATCAGAGACTACAATGTACTTCCAGCAAGCAATCTTGAGAAGAGTGGAGTCCACGTCCGGCATTAGTGAGGGCTGGGGCTTGCTATAGCGGCCCACGTCAGTAAAGGCTGAGACTAAGCGAAAACCGCCATTCCTCTTCTTCACCAAGAAGGATGGATTCAAGTATTCCACCACAACGTTTAAATCTTCTGGTCGACTGAAAATGCCTTGAGCCTCAAGTTCGTCAAATTTGGTTTGAAGCAGGTCGAGTTGGTCGCGAGAGTACTGTGGGACACGCCCTTTTCGCTGGGGAGGCTCGACAGGTCCCATATTCACAACCCCTTCAATCGGCCCGGCAGCTCCATTGTAACCAGGAATACGGGGATCGAAAACCAATTGGAATTCCTTCAGTAGCGAAATGAACGCGGCTTTCTCAGCAGGGGACAACAAACCGTCAGGGTCTACATGTACGGACTCGACGGAAGAAGAGGGAGGAGTAGTAGACTTGGGGCACGGCTCTGCAGCTTGGGTTGAGGAGGGCTCAATGGAAGACTCCAGAACAGTTAGACGTGCTTGGCATAAATGGTCGTTCTTGCGGATTAGTAGGGGCTCCTCGGTATTGTTGAGAAGTCTCAGTTTACCACCAATGGATTGGACAATGTCGGGATGAGGCCAGGTGTGAGCAGGTTTGAGGTGACTAGAAGAGACCGAATCCATACGGGGCTCAATGGCAAGTGTAGCATCTTTAAGTAGCACTGAGGAGGCGTCAATTTCCAGGAACTCACCCGGCCAGACGGTTGTGTTAGTATTCGGGGCGCGAAGGAGGTGGCAAGCTCTGACAGCGTAGTGGGTCTGAGAACTTTGGGAACAACCATAAGACGCCACGTCACACCCAGCGATGATGATCTCACGCTTAGCGGGGCGGACTGCAATGTCATTGGAAGCCATGAAGGGTGTTCCAGCAAGTATGTCAACGTCAAGATTCTCGACAACGAGAGCTTCCAAAGTAAGAGGTCTGCCTTGACGAATCAGCGGAAGGCGGGTCTCACCAACAACAGTTAACGGGGTGCGACCGTCGGCCTGCAAAGCAGTCTGGGAGCTTTTAGTTATCTTAGCACCAATATGCTTGGCTAAAGAAGCTCTCATCATATTAGTTTCTGCGCCAGTGTCTATTGTAAGGCGTAAAGGGTGATGACCATAAAAAGCGTGAAGGAATGGAGACTGGGAGACGTTTACGCGACGAGTGGCAGGGGGTTTCATAGTAGGTAGGACGCTGGAGGGGCAATGCTGCATATCTGCTAATTCTTCAAAACCTGGAGGGCTAGTCAGATCAGGATAGTGCTGGTAATCATAACTACTCTCCTCTAATTCAATGCCGGCCACTTGGCGAATCTTGGACATGAAGAGACGATCAGGCTCGGGCAGAAACTTGCAACCGCTGAGAAAATGTGACCGAAAATCTGGGCGGCCGGCCTGCTGGCAAAGAGGACAAGACTTGACAGCTCGAGGTTTAGGCAGTAGCCTGCGTCGTGCGGGAACAAATGAGCGATGATCAGTCGGGGGCGCAGAGCGTAGAACCTTTGATTCATCACTGGTGTGGAGCTCGTCAAGTAACGACTCGAGAGCTTGAGAGATTTCAGGTTTCACAGAGGCCAACGTCCTACTACGTAATTCGGTTCCATAACGTTGTTTCACAAGTCGTGGAAGGTTGGGATGGAGTAGGCGTAGCCAAGTGAGAACAATAAAATTTTCGAGGGATGGAGATAGTTCTTCGTCAGCGTCCGGGATCTCGCCATAATGAGTGATTCCGCTGGATCTGGTGAGTAGGTTGTCCTCAATAAAGGCCATTAAGATTTGGAATAAATCCTCAGGACGCTGTTCAGGCTTCAAAGAAATGTTCGCGAGGTCCAAGAAACGGGAACCAGTTAACTGCAAGCCATAATGCTGTCGGATCGATTGCCAAACGCCGCTAATTGATGTAGAATTCTTGACGATTGAGTTCCGAGAAATGATAGGGGCGTAATTGGCAATTTGGCCGAGCATCATTTCTAAATGTGTTACTTTTTGAGCAGCAGTCCTTCTTCTCGCCGTTGGAACAGATTCAGGATCGTTGGAGAAACCACGTAGGGGTGTAGCGTTTGTTTTTTTACCCCACGATGATCCATCAGTAAGAAAGTCTGCGAAGTTCGGATCGAGGGACAAGATGTACTTTAGATTGTTTTCCCAGGCTTCGATCGAAGTAATAGTTTCATTCGAAGAAAGCGACCACTGTTTCGGCGCTCTGTGTGAAGTCATCACTACGGTTCACGAATTCTGGCTTGATTGCTCAGAGAGGCGGCTAAAATCGAAGAACAGCTTTGATGTTCTTTCCGTGGGTTCTTTGAAAATGTTGCGCTGCCACCACGCCAATAAGTTGAGCCGAACCGAACCGAACACGTTTATTCACCGAAGGCAAGATGCAAATACAACCCAAACTAAGCAGGCGAAGGTGGTAAAAAGGCACCAAGCTAATTATGCGCGAACTGTGTGACAATGAGGTAACTAGGCGTGCATGCAAAGCGAAACAATAACCCTAACTAAACGACGGCGTGTACAATGGGTTACGCTATGTGACCTAGTGGCGGGAATTACACAACAATGCGAAATATGGCGCAAAGGAATTTTTTCATTGCACCAACCTTTTCTTTTATCTGAGGGTTTTCTCCAACTCCTCTTCCATAGATGATACAAGTAGTGGTTTGTACTGTATGTTGCAAGAAGAAGGCATCTCCTTGCCTAGCCTCAGCACTTTCTGTAACCAACTCTCTGTCCAAACTTCCCAGCAATCTTTTAATGAACCAATTCCCAGCTGTACCCACCTCCAATTTGAACTGTTAATCAACAAATAAATATAGTGAAAAGTTTCAGTTTTCTTGGAAAAAATAAGTCATAATCTCAGTCACATTTCCAAACAAAAATTATTACCGCTACTTACAGATAAAAGATGTCATAAGAATTTCATCCAGATAAGAACACTCAATATCACATGTCTAAAAAAAAATGCTGGTACATGTAATAATAAGGCTGATCATTTCTAAGGTGTATGACAACTGCAGACTGCCTACAAATAGCGATTGTAAACAGTATTTAAGTCTAAGCACCCATTTTAAATAAAACGTTTAGCTTTCAATAACTGTGAGTTACGGTTAGTTTGGGGTCTGCACTCTGCAAGTGTCAGACACTGTCACTTCTGTTATAACGTACAGTGCAAGTGTTTGAAGAGCAGACTCATCAAAATTTGGCTCTCTTTTCTTTAAACACCAATAATAACAATCTCATGCCGGCATTAACATACTATTTGCATTGAGTACAATAGTTTAAGGACGTTCGCGCCCAAAACGTTCCCACGTACAGATTTCTTTTAAACTTGCCACGCAGAAAGGTAATGATCTACTTTTGGCAAAAAGGCAAAAAAAATGGGGGGTCGCCGTGCTCGTTTTCGAGATCATGAGGTGCATTTTTAGAAGATTGCGTTACTTTAAGACGATCTTAGCTTACAACTGTCAGCAATAAAAAAGCTACATGAGTGAAATTTAGATCAGGTAAACGTACTCAGTTCAACATAACTAATATAACTAAATTAACCTTTGCAACTGATGTCTTTTTCTGAGGTGAAATAGACCTTGAAAAACGATACATATTAGTCTAAGAAAGAAAACTTCGGTCGCACGAGAGCATAAAAGGCCAAATATTTGTAACTTCTCACGTACAGATTTTTTTTGTTTTTTGTTAAAATGGACAAAATCAAAAAAGGAAGTGATCTACAGAAAGAAAGATGGGGGTCACCGAGCATTCAAGCGAGTAAAATCGCTGCGAAGTTCTCAAAGCGATTGTCTATTCGCACTGTCACGCCATTGCGTGACACTTCCGAGAAGACCTGGGTCCACAGCTATCCCATGATGCCACATACTTTCATGTTCCATTCTTGTGGAAAATTTTTGCGCCGTTAGCATCGTGTTTACCTGCGTGGTCTACGATGCATGACGTGTGCGTGACATGTGCGAAAAGATGCGCAGTAGCAATGGGCGCGAACGTCCTTAAATGACAGCTGAAGCTTTCTGCTTTCTGTCGTCATGTAATTTGCGGTGAGAGCACTCTAATACCAAATCATTTGCTTAACCATTTGATCTAAAGCTTCATTTCTCTTGTGAAATACATACCAATTTGTTAAAGCACTTAAGCCAAATTAAATATCCTTGCCTGACAAATTTGGGACTTCAAGGTGCATGTAAAAGGTTTGAATTCTACATAAGCTTACATTAAACTAGACCCTCCGTGAGGGTACACTGGGTTGCCTGTGGTACGTGCAGCGTTCCACGCAATTTTTTTCAAGTCGGAGGGGGGGGGGGGGGGGTGACCCAGAAGTCGTACCAGAAGTCATACCAGAAGTCATACCAGCAGAGGCCCTTTGGCTCACAGGTCTTCACACGTTCGTACGACGAAACAGATCCTTTTGTGAGGTTAAAAACCTGGCGACCGGCCTATTAATTAATCATTTGTCAGAAAGAAGAAATTCCTGTCCTCTTTAAAAAAAATTGACACGCATTGCTTACGTGTGGTAGTGAAGTAACACAGCGATTTATTCCATAATGTCAACTGAACTGTGTGTTGTCTTCCAGGAGCTTCAAGTTGTCCTTGCGTAATATGTAGCTCTAACAGTGCACGATATTGTTTTGGTATTGTGTATCATTGTAGTGAAATGGTAGAAGTCTTGGGTAAATAGCCTGAGAAGACATGTGGTTACTAGCAAAGTACTGAGCCCAGAAAGATTGAAGAAAATAAATGGGAAGTGAAAAACATTGTCTTCTGGGATGACATGTTGACCGTTGTCTTTGCGTAATATGTAGGTCTAACAGTACACGATATTGTTTTGGTATTGTCTATCATTGTAGCGCCATGGTATAAGTCTTAGATAAATAGCCCCTTGAGAAGACATGTGGTTACTAGCAAAGTACTGAACCCAGAGAGACTGAAGAAAATAAAAGGGAATCGAGAAACATTGGCTTCTGGGCTGACATGTTGATCATGCAACTTCTTTCCACCACAAGTGTAAGCGTGCACTGACAGCATCTGACAGCATCTGAAAGCTTTGTAAACAACAGTTGAAAGCTGAAATTATTCCTATTCGGCGGGGTTAGTATCTGGATGGGCGACCTAAGAAATATACCACTCAGTAACAGAAGCATAGGACCGAAAATTCTATTTTAATGCTATCAAATGCGAACCAAGCAAGATACAGATTTTGTTAGCTTGCTTTATCCAAAACAAATATTGATGTAAAAGTAAATAAATATGGATACACAGTTTTTAAGAAGAGCAGAAGGAAGTTTCAGGACGGTCGATCGAGCATAAAATATTTTGCCATCGGTAATAAAATCTACGACATGAAAACAACATTTATTTTGAACCACGAATATAAAAAGTTACCATCAGCGAAAAACAGTTTGGGAGATTTTAGTTGTTTTGTTGTAATTGTACAAGTTTGGCTGCACCGAGTAAATCGCACATCGAATTCAGCGAGCGCAGTGATCAAGTTACCGCGTTATTTTACCGCGGCATGTTTACTCGCGAAACAGTGAAGCAGCTGTGTCAAATGATGCCAAGCTACCGGGTTTTTGTTTTTGTTAGTTTTCTTTTTATTTCGATTGTTATAAATTTTGACAAGAAATGTGCGAATTCAACACAAAGATCACAATCGCGCAACTCTCAGAGGTTGACCATTGTTTCTGGAAAATCAAAAATTTACTCTCCAAGACAAGGTTATTTATCACCAGGTAATTCCATCGTTTTGGTAATAGCAGCTACTTTATTATTCATCAGCGTCACAATCTTTTGCCGATTTTGGGGGTCATTTTGTTGAAACTCAAGCACGCTTCCAACAGACCTGTTTATTTTCGTGACTAATGCGTTACCACAAAAATTCTCCCCGTATCACATTTCAACACATGTATGCAAATTTGCTAAGCTCGAAAATTACACAACATGATAAATTTACAAAAGCTAGAAATTTCACAGAAATATTTTCCAGCGAAACATTTATTGAAACAAGCAACATATTTGCTATAAGAGGCAAGAAACCCTTCCTATTTCAGTTGCGTGCGTGCAAGCGAAACAAACAATCACAAAGCATATGCAATTAAATAAATTTCTGACAGTTCACATTCAACCCTTTTCGAAAGAACCTTGACCGTAAATAATAAAGCACAAAAGAGACAACAAGCTTTCATTCAAGTAATTTTTCACTGTCACATTTCCAAATATTTTACACCTTTGCTGAGTTGAGTACAAAATACCGGTAAATGTAAATTGTCAGACAACTAAGATGCGACTTGAGTAAACACTGTGATGCATTCTTGTTGGCGTTCGATTCCTTCAATGTTAATTTGTTAAATCATAGTTAGTAACTATGGTTAAATCCATAAAAAAATTGCTATTTGATTTCCGTGTTTTATATAATACCAAGTTAGTAAAATATTAGAAACAAAGCTCACTTGATATCCAAAGGCGAAAAATGAAATTGTTGTCGAAGACCATTACTCGTCTCTTACAATCCAGATATTTATTTTTCAGCGCTGTCTTGCTCATACAATTGACGATCCATTCTTGAGCTCCATGAGGGTATATTTTGTTTAAAGATCCACTAAAACGCCATTCACGTCAATGACTTATTAGTGAAATTTCCAATTGTTATACTGGAAGACTGAGCAGAGTTGAGAACAGGTAAATACAAATCTGACAAATAGCGAGACAACTGAGATAACAGATCCACTATATGGATTCCTTATCTGTCTTTGTTGAACCCACACTGAGTTACCAGAGAACTGTTCATTTGGTTTGAGTGTTGTACAAAACACCACGCTTGGCAAAATGTTAGGAAGACTGCTCACTTTGATTACGGCTCGACGGGCGACAGATTGTTGTCGAAGTCCATTACTCGTCGCTTCTAACATTCGACCGCCTGTCCTGTCCAGCATCCAATTCGCTTGCCATTATTGAGCTTCATTAGAGTACATTTTGTTCAAAGATCCCCTAAAACGCCATTCGCGTTACATGACTTTCGACGCCATTGCCGGTTAAGTTAATCGTTCTACTGTGTCCACCAGAGAAATCTACGCATTTCCCACTACCCTCTCGATCCTAAGAAAATACGCGTAGAAGGCTCTATGCACAAAGACACCACTTAGCAGGGGAGTGACAGGCAGGACTTTTACCGACACGGAAAAAAATAAAAAAAAAAAAAAGAAAACGAAAAATAAACTAGACCCTCCGTGAGGGTACACTGGGTTGCCTGTGGTACGTGCAGCGTTCCACGCATTTTTTTCCAGTTGGGGGGGGGGAGGGTCACCCAGAAGTCATACCAGAAGTCATACCAGAAGCCATATCAGCAGAGGATCTTTGGCTTACAGGTCCTCACACGTTCGTACCACGAAACAGATCCTTTTCTGAGGTTAAAAACCTGGCTACCGGCCTTTTAATATTTGTAACTTCTCATTGTAGCGGCATGGTAGAAGTCTTAGATAAATACCCCCTTGAGAAGACATGTGGTTACTAGCAAAGTACTGAACCCAGAGAGATTGAAGAAAATAAAAGGGAATCGAGAAACATTGGCTTCTGGGCTGACATGTTGATCATGCAACTTCTTTCCACCACAAGTGTAAGCGTGCACTGACAGAATCTGACAGCTTTGCAAACAAAAGTTGAAAGCTGAAGTTAATCCTGTTCGGCGGGGTTAGTAAGAAATATACCACTCAGTATCAGAAGCATAATTAGTACTGGACCGAAAATTCTATTTTAATGCTATCAACTGCGAACCAAGCAAGATACAGATTTTGTTAGCTTGCTTTATGCAAAACAAATATTGATGTAAAAGTAAATTAATATGGATACACAATTTTTAAGAAGAGCAGAAGGAAGTTTCAGGACGGTCGATCGAGAATAAAATATTTTGCCATCGGTAACAAAATCTACGACATGAAAACAACATTAATTTTGAACCACGAATATAAAAAGTTACCATCAGCAAAAAACAGTTTGGGAGATTTTAGTTGTTTTGTTGTAATTGTACAAGTTTGGCTGCACCGAGTAAATCGCACATCGAATTCAGCGGGTGCTCTGATCAAGTTACCGCGGCGTTATTTCACCGCGGCATGTTTACTCGCGAAACAGTGAAGCAACTGTGTCAAATGATGCCAAGCTACCGGGTTTTTGTTAGTTTTCTTTTTCTTTCGATTGTTATAAATTTTGACAAGAAATGTGCGAATTCAACACAAAGATCACAATCGCCCAACTCTCAGTGGTTGACCATTGTTTCTGGAAAATCAAAAATTTACTCTCCAAGACAAGGTTATTTATCACCAGGTAATTCCATCGTTTTGGTAATAGCAGCTACTTTATGATTCATCAGCGTCACAATCTTTTGCCGATTTTGGGGGTCATTTTGTTGAAACTCAAGCACGCTTCCAACAGACCTGTTTATTTTCGTGACTTATGCGTTACCACAAAAATTCTCCCCGTATCACATTTCCACACATGTATGCAAATTTGCTAAGCTCGAAAATTACACAACATGATAAATTTACAAAAGCTGGAAATTTCACAGGAATATTTTCCACCGAAACATTTATTGAAACAAGCAACATATTTGCTATAAGAGGCAAGAAACCCTTCCTATTTCAGTTGCGTGCGTGCAAGCGAAACACACAATCACAAAGCATATGCAATTAAATAAATTTCTGACAGTTCACATTCAACCCTTTTCGAAAGAACCTTGACCGTAAATAATAAAGCACAAAAGAGACAACAAGCTTTCATTCAAGTAATTTTTCCCTGCCACATTTACAATTTTTTTTAACCTTTGCAGAGTTGAGTACAAAATGAATGTTACTTGCAAACGATACAAGTAATTGCACATGAAATAGCGTTACAGCTCCAAATACAAAGGGATTCAGTAACAGCAGAAAACAAAAAGCCATGATAATACAAACAGACAGAAAATTCACCTTTTTCAGAAATTTAACTAAATGCATCCGGCTAGGCGTACATCTCTGCGACTAGCTCGATACCGCTAGCACTAACTTTAAGATCAGGAACTTTCTTCTTCAGGAAACTTTCACAGTTCTGTGTTTCTCTCCTTTGGCATTTGGTTTTCCGTGCAGTTCATATCATGATTTTCACATATTTGTTCATTTAGTACACATTTGTTCTCAACATATAAACTTTCTTTCAGTTTGCGGACCAACCCCGGCCTAAACAATCGCTCAACAGCATCTTTTAGTGTGGGTCTACCACAGGTAACCCAGGCTCACTGTGTGCGTCACGTAGGTATTAAAATATAGAGAACATATGAGGCGAAGTTTAGGTCTGAAAATTTGCTAGAAAATGGTAATAAAAATCGATAAAACTTACCATGTGGTGAGCTGTTGTTGTCTTTAATACGTACACCAAGTTTCGGGGAAAATGGTCCCCGTTCACCTTCCTTCATAATATAGTGACAAGGTAGGAGACGGAAGCCAGCGTCGCGACTCCGATCGACCCAAAACCAGCACAATTTTTTCCGCGAAAATCAAATCCAGTCGCTAAATAAACACGCCAGGTTCATGGAATAGGAATTCCTCTAAACCATGAATCCACTGAGGCATCTCCAGGTAGCAACGCGGAGCCACCAGACTCCGTAAAACTTGTAAGTTAACCTGCTAAAATGGCGGCCAGAAAGCGTGGTACTCACGAAGTGCCCAATTCAAAATGGCACTGAACTCTGGACGCCTGGTGACGAGTATAATAAGTTTTGGAGGGAGAGGAATCCCAAACAAAACTCACTGAGCAATTTGGGACTCCCCTCCCTCGAGGGAGACTTATTATACTCGTCACCAGGCGTCCAGAGTTCAGTGCCATTTTGAATTGGGCACTTCGTGAGTACCACGCTTTCTGGCCGCCATTTTAGCAGGTTAACTTACAAGTTTTACGGAGTCTGGTGGCTCCGCGTTGCTACCTGGAGATGCCTCAGTGGATTCATGGTTTAGAGAAATTCCTATTCCACGAACCTGGCGTGTTTATTTAGCGACTGGATTTGATTTTCGCGGAAAAAATCGTGCTTGTTTTGGGTCGATCGGAGTCCCGACGCTGGCTTCCGTCTCCTACCTTGTCACTATATTATGAAGGAAGGTGAACGGGGACCATTTTCCCCGAAACTTCGTGTACGTATTAAAGACAACAACAGCTCACCACATGATAAGTTTTATCGATTTTTATTACCATTTTCTAGCACATTTTCAGACCTAAACTTCGCCTCATATGTTCTCTATATTTTAATACCTACGTGACGCACACAGTGAGCCTGGGTTACCTGTGGGTCTACCGCAAACGGCGTGTGCATAAGTGAGTTGTTTGAGCGTTCCGAGGAAGAAGCTTAATACAACAAAAAGCATTATGCTCAATAAACGACATACTGTCATGGGCTGCACACTTCGCCACAACTTGATCGCGCAAACAAATGTTATTTGGTATGATCACGCTCAATCATATGGTTTTGCCTGTCAATAAAAGGCATTATTATACTTATTATACTTAGGATCGAAATTCTCAAATCACAATTAGCTATTTTAACAACTTGTTTCCTCAGAAGGACGTCTCTGAAGCTGCCTAATCAAAACATGACGACTTCCATCCACTTAGTGCTATAAATTCACACAAACCACCAACGCCTGCCTTCCTTCGGTTATTCCAGGAGGGGTTAGTTAATATCTGTCTATCGTTAGAATCTCTCGACTCCTGTCTCGTGTTGCTATCGCACACCCACTAAAATTCGCTCATTCCTGGTCGTTTTATTCCTACTCGTCTAGAACCAAACAACTACCTCCTAAATGCCAACACCAGTAAATGATCACGCAAACGAAGCCAATGGCGAGAAATAATATTTCAACTGAATAGCTTGAAATAAAATTTGCGCGAAATCTCTCTCTTTAAAAAAGTTAAAGAAATATAAGAGCCGTTTATACGAGAGAAAATAAAACGCGAACAGCCCATATAAATGATGCAAAATCTACGTTCACAGCTTTCTCAAGCCCCGGTTTCTCCTGGCCTGGGAATTTATACTCGTATAAATAGTTCCTTTGGTGTATTATGTACGCCGCGTCCAGAGTAAGCCGCGGCTTATTTTCTCTCGTATAAACGACCCTATTGTTGTTTTCTCAAGTTAACAATAACTTCATTTTACACAAGTGTGACTATACTGAAATCTTTTTCTGACCTTAATTAAAAACGATCGGCAGCTGTAATCATTTGCCAGAACGATCATGCCTACAAATTCCTGTCATCTTTATTTAATGCGTATTAAATTTCAACTCACTTATGCAAATTAGTTAAACTCGAACACAACACAGCACAATGAATCACAACAGTTGAAACATCTCACAAAAACCTTTTCCAGCATGAAATTCAATGAAACTAACAAAATATTTGCTATTGGAGACAAAAAAAAACCCTTTCTATTCCAATTTCGTGCGTGCAAACAAGAAACAATCCGTCTCACAAACCATACGATATGCAAATAAATATATTTTTCAGTTCAAGATTGAACTCTTTCCTAAAGAACCTTTTCCAAAGCACAAAATAGACAACAACCTTTCTTTCCAATAATTCTTCACTGTCACATTTTCAATTATTTTTTTACCTGAAAACTGTACAGCTTGACTGCAAATTAAATGCAAATTGCCAGACAAATGAGATGCCACTTCGGTAAACACTGTGATACATTCAAGACATTCGATTCCTTTTACACCCATACTCAATTTCCCACTTACTGTCAGTGTTCTACATACCAGCACAGTTTATAAAATAAGATTAGAAACAACACACACTTTCTCATATCCGACCGCAATTGTTCTCGAAGACCATCCCTCGTCGCTTTTAAGATTCCAGTTATTTATTTTCCCCGCCTGTTTCGTTATTCCAATTGACGTTCCATTCTTGATCTCATAAAGGTATATTTTTGCCACTAAAACG
>NC_090874.1:43474933-43494933 GCF_036669935.1 Montipora foliosa | reverse complement strand
CTCTAGCAAAGTCATTGCCTTTGAATATTAATTAGTACTGAGTAAAAATTACTCTCAGTGGAGTTAAATTAACTCCTCTTAGGAGTACATTTTACTCCGCTTTATTTTACTCCACTTTTTCTCTCCAGCACTGGAGTGAAATTAACTCTTTGAAAATAACAGTGTATTGATAAAACAAGAAAAACACATGACGATATACAACTTTATTTATTCACACATTTTACAAAACTAACTTTAAACCTAAATTATTTACTGCTGACGTTAAATGTAACGGTACAGTTATTAAACTCCCCAAAACAGAAAGGGCCATTCTTTTTCTAAATTTGAATTCTCGCTCACTGGCGACCTCGTGTTTTGGTTCGCTTTCAACCTTGGTGTACACTTCCGACCTAAAGTTACACTAACGTTACAAATTTCCAGTTCTAAGGCGTATTAATTTACTATCTACCCTTGCATTTAACAGACTAGATGCACACGTTACCTCCGAATAGCGCTGGCCAGACACTTTTCCTCTTCTTCGCTAGTTTTAGGAGGTCTAAATCTGCACTCTGCCATTTGTTTTGCGAAGCAACGTGTTCGTTCAGAACTGACGAACAGCTAGGTAACAACGTGACATTGATGAATATTCAAACATGTCACAGAGCAGCAATTAGGTGATAGGATCACACTTCACGTCTCAAATAAAAGATATGAATCGAGAGAACTTATTCAAATGATAATTTAAACTAATTTTCTTTGTTGGAGAAGTAATTTCAAAAACTCGTGCTTCGGGTTTCAGCAGGTTTCCAAACGCTCGAAAACATTACACTCTTTTTTTTATACGAATATATTTTATAAGAATATCAAGGCTGAAATTTGCAAAATTTTAAGAATATTTTAAGAAGAAAGCCGAGGCTGAGATTTTGAAAAGGATAGATGTCATTTTGTGTGTTGAAACATCTGTAAATACAAGACAATTTTTTGTTTTTAACTTAACCGTATAAAATTATTCCTTTCTCTGAACGGCGAAACTAGCCAACAAAACGAAACAATCTGCACTAGCTATAGCAAAATGTCCAACGCTAATGACAATTCGATGAACGGTACATGTAATACATATGTACAGTATTCAGCACAAAACCGCAAAAAAGTAGTATGACAAATGGAGCACGTGTAACGCGATACACTAGATACCAAACACTTGTAATTGAACCCCAATAAATTCTAAAACGGAAATGTCATAAGCTATAATTTAAGAATAATACAAGAATATTTTCAGCCTAAAAGCGGCAGAAAAATAAGAATATTCAGCCTGGGCCGGAAAAACAACATTCTTATAAAAAAAGAGTGTAAAACCACTAGGCCTGCAGCCTCGTGGTTTCAAATGTTTCTCGCGTTTTGAAACCTGATGAAACTTTGAAATAGTTCGTAAACTACGTTATGTCACGGGTGGGCCGTCTCTCATCAACGTGACGAAGCACATGTCATGCACTCACTATTTCCGGGTTGTCTCGAACCGATTCCAGCGACCATGGTTTAGCTTTTTGCGTTCGATTTACTTCTTTGTTTCTCAAGTTTCGTTCATTTGAGGTTGCCTCGGTCACGGTTATTGACTTCCCATGATGAATTTCCAACTTATCTTCTTGTCAATAATTTTTTCCCATTGTCTTGAGCACGTTTCATCGAATAACTCGACGATGGACAACGCAACATTACCAGGTAATGTCGTATCTCATAAGATTTGAAGAGGAAGGATCTGTATTATAACTGCGCTATTTCGCGTGCTTCCCCTTGCTTTTATGATATCTTTCATCGGTTTCCTTTCCAATTCAACGGAACGATTTGGAAAACATCAAGGGAATTTTATTATACGGAACAGACTGTTTAGATCTTTGTCGGTCTAATACTGGACTTCAGTAGCGTAAGTTGCCGCAAATAGTGAGGTTTAATTGTGCACAAACTCTTTCGATAGACAATAAGCAATTATTGGATGAGGTTGAGCATGATAGCGAGAATTATCAAGGCCGAGGTTTGTGTTATCTGCCGAAGCCGAAGGCTGAGGCGGATAACACAAACCGAGGCCTTGATAATTTCGCTATCATGCGTAAACCGAATCCAATAATAATTATAAATGGAGAAGCGTTGAGACATTTCACAGAAGAACAACAAAGTAAGCCACGAAATGTCACGTTTCAGTGTAAACATCTTTATTAATGACAGCCGTGAATTACATGTAAAGCGGAATTCAAAAGGTTTACAGAGAGGATTTAAGCCTATAACATCTGAAAACGTTTCAGGAAAAACTGAATCGAACTGAAACTTTTGAACAAAATTCTAAAGTTAAGTTGCACGGTCTTATGAAAAATGTTCCCGATATCGAGATGTAAACAAAACTTCATTGTCTGCAAAAACGCGTCATACCTACATGCACAAATGCCAGTGTCTGTAGATGTGACGCGATGACACAGCGCCATCTAGAATTAGCGGGGTGCTTTTAGCCAATCAAAATTGAGATAGCATCAGCATTGTATAATAATAACAGTTATCAGTTTGAGAGAGGCGACAAAACTTTATAGTGCTCCGTAATGAACAGCTCTCCAATCGTTTTTTTTTCCCTGTGAGAATTGCTTGGTTGGCTGTGGAAAATTGTTGGCACACATTTGCCTTTTTTTGGAAACACAGGTCACAAACTAAACTTTCAAAACTTTTAGGCATCGAGGAGTCAATTCTCTCCGATTGATATTGAACTGATGGTGTGACTGGCTGAATTCTTTTCTTTTTCGAATTCCCCATAATACACTTTGTCTGCCCCCCAAATTTTGCATAAATCATTGTTTTCAAATGCTCTTGGGAATATGCAGTGTCTCCAAGGGGCAACCCTAAAACCAGGAATCCGGAATCCGGAATCTGGAATCACAGGTCATTGTGTTACCAATACAGAGAGTAAAAACTATCCTAAACATTCCTAAAAGCTAACCTAAAAACGTTTGTTTAGGCCTAATCAGGCCTAAGGTTAGCTTTTATGAATGTTTAGGATAGTTTTTACTCTCTGTATTGGTAAAACAATGACCTGTGATTCCGGATTCCGGATTCAGGGTTTTAGGGTTGCCCGTCCCCAAAAGCATTTGAAAACAATAGTTTATGCAAAATTTGGGGGGGCAAACAAAGTGCACTATGGGAATTCGAAAATAGAGAATGCTTTTATTATTTCAGGTGCACAGGGCGTGACGTTGTTACTAGCGCTTGGTTCCTCAAACTGTCACCGCACTAAAATGGCGGAGGACAGAAGAACCATTGTTACTCCAATAAGGCCTTGCTAATTTGGCAT
Organism: Montipora foliosa; assembly: GCF_036669935.1. Lineage (NCBI taxonomy): Eukaryota > Metazoa > Cnidaria > Anthozoa > Scleractinia > Acroporidae > Montipora > Montipora foliosa. The sequence goes on along the minus strand of NC_090874.1, from coordinate 43,491,626 downwards.
TGTTATGTTCGCTTTGTTGTTTTGTTTTAAGGACATTAAATACTTTGGAGACCAGCCCCCAGTTCTCTCTCTGACCTGTACTTGTTTTCATGGTTACCATGGCGAATTCACCGTGGTTGTTGCAAAGGGACGAATACAGCGACGCTTACGTTTACAGTGCGACGCGCCTTACCGTGGCCACCCAACAAAATTTCACATTCAGACAATTACATTTAATATGTAAACTCAAACAACCCATTCAACGGTGTTCAACTACAACCGTGCAAACTTTGCAAGGAGTAGGCATAAATAGATTGTGCTCGGCAACTTTTGAGCAACTTTTAGCATTTTGAGCAACTCTTTTTAGTACCAGCAACCTAGGGCTTGCCTTCCTTGGCAACTTTTGAGCAACAAATTGATGTAAGACCGATCCAAACCATAAAAGGTCGTTTTATTTCGAAGGATTTTATTAAAATTGGTTTTATCAAAACTGATTTTATTAAAACTAAGGATATACAATAAAATGACAATAAAATAACACTTGCATTATGCCCACGAAATCTGGACAGCGGCTATCTATCTAACGAGTGCTTAAATCCAGCGGTTATTCGCCGGCCATCTTGGTATTTGCTGAGAGTCATTATCATGGCATCGCAATCAGATGAAATTTCAGACGAGGAAAATGGAAATTAAAGTGATAAGATAAAGGCTGTAAACTTGATCACTGTCTAAAGCATATGTAAAGTAAACAATATCATGGTGTATATGATATGATGTATATATAGTTAACATTATGATGCCCATCCAAGTAAACTTTGCAAGGTTGACTAATTAGAAGCTTTAACTAGAAAATATGTATCTATTATTGAAGTTATGTTGAGTTTAAAGAGTATATTGATTACAACATAGCATTTATATTTGTCATATAACAATGGCTTTTGGCCTCTTTTAAATGATTCTAAGAATATTTAATGAAAATGTTTAAATGACAACAAACAAACAAACAAACACGTTTTGAGTATTTATCTAAAACAAAACGACCCTAGAGAGCAAGCAACTTTTCTAAAGTGTGGTGGCAACTTTTTGATATTTGAGCAACTTTAGAGCAACTTTTGGGTATATTGTGAAGCAACTTTTCCTGAATTTACTACCACAATCTATTCATGCCTAGCAAGGAGGGGTGACTGTCAATCAAATTCGCTCACCCTGATTGGCGTATAAGTTTTAAAAAACTTTGTTAGGTGGCCACGGTATGGCGTGTCGCACTGTAATAGTTCGGAGTACGAATAAAATTACGAGTACAAGTTTTGTTGAACTTGTGCACAAAGACAATTTGTGCTGTTCAAACCTTAGTGTAGGCAATCCCACGATTTCGTATGGAATGCCATTTGTATCAAAAATACTCCTTGTCATATATAAAACTGATTGGTCTTCAAACAAAATATCTTAGCTTATGCATAAAACTTGCTGCAAAATATAAAACTTGTCACGCCGTATATAAAACATGTTTGAAAAAATAAAACTTGTCACGCCATAGATAAAACGTGTTTGAAAATATTAAAAACTTGTCACGCCATATATAAAATATAACTTGTCACGCAATACGCTTATTAGAACCCAGTACCGCGCCAAAGGGCGAGAAAGAGGCGATGAACTTGAGTTTCCTGGATTAGCAAGATGGCCTCTCACAGAGACCTCGTTGAGAGACCGTCAAGTCTTGCTGATGGTCTTAGAGACCAAAACAGAGTGAAAAGGCAAAGAGGTAATCAAAAGGTCATAAACGAGTCACTGGCTCGATTATTAGAGCAAAGTGAGGGAATCACCGTCAGCAGCCTTACGCGAATCGTCATTTCAACAGCTCTGCTTCACTGATGTCCTTATTAGAGAGCTTAAGCAGGGACGACGACGACGGCTACGAGAACGCCGCAAAGCAATAGCTTGAGCAAAAACAATAGTTCTGCACGCCCTGCACGTGCGTTTTACAGTTGATATTTTATTTTGTTTACTTATTTATTTATTTATTTTTTGCCACAGAAAAAAATTAAAATACAGATATGAGCAATAAAAAAAAGAGAAGATGGAAAGAAAAATTATTGAATTACATTGGTGGCGAAGAGGCCTAAAAGAAACTACTAAGCTTATGTAAATTAGGCCTCCCCAAGTAAAAGCATCTATTTATCGTTGACATGCAAGTTGGCAACGGAGAATACAATTATTACAAACATTTAGTTATTTACCTTGTTGAAATATAAAATAATGAACGAAAATTAAAAACAGTTTGAACTTACAAGTTGGTAATGAAGCACACAATTACAAACACTTAGTCATTTAATTAAGTTGTTGAAATATGTAAACAGTTGTGAAAGAAAAATTACAGGGTGAAAACAATTTGACACAGGAAAAACAAAATACTTAATTTTCAGAAGGTAGTTGTTACAAAAGGATGACTTAAGTGCTTTCTTGAAGGAAGCTGTTGAGGACGAATTGATTATATCAATGTCAAGAAGATAGTCAAATGCTCGATTTGATTGGCGCATTAACTATAGGTCAATTTTCACTGTCACGCAACAAAAGAAATAAAATCGAAACCGTTCAATGAAATAAGCCAAAAACTTGAAACATTGTAGGAGACAAATTCGTTAATCAACTCACCAATTCTCAGGTCTGTGCGCTACAGCGTTTCTGAGTTATTTGTCAAAGCGTTTCACGCAACTTTATAGAGTTTATAATCCTGGAAACTCAAGTTCATCGCCTCGTTTTTCGCCCTTTGGCGCGGTACTGGGTTTCAATAGGCGTATTGCGTGACAAGTTATATTTTATATATGGCGTGACAAGTTTTACATTTTCAAACAAGTTTTATATATGGCGTCACAAGTTTTATATTTTCAAACATGTTTTATATATGGCATCACAAGTTTTATATTTTGTAGCACGTTTTATGTATAAGCTAAGATGTTTTATATATTTAATGATAAGTTTTATATATGACAAGCGGCATTCCATAATTTCGAGTGCAATTTGGAATAAACGAGCGCGAGTAAATTTTTTCAAAGACGAAAAAGGGAGAGTGCAATTTGTAGTCTTTGAAACAAAATGCGAGTGCTTATTTATTCCAAATTGCACGAAAGAAAATCATGTGATTTCTTTTTACCAACAGACATGAAAAAAATATCGAGAAAAAAAATTGTGCCCTCCAGGGCTAGCATTTGATTGGCTATCTGTGGCTTTCTTTGGTCATTGACCAATTAAAATGCCTGGTTTGTTTACGTCTTTTTGTACTGGATTAACTATTTTTTGCACTGTGTTACTTGAAAACCAATCAGAATGGACGTATTTCCCATGTATTTTATTAGAACAGAAAACTAGTACTCGTTGTGATACTCGGGGTCCTCGACTGAACGCTATTTCGGTATAAAATCTCTGTTGCCCCCAGAAGCCGTAAAGACAACCTATATATTATCTAAGTTTTTTTTCCTCAAAACAACTTGTCAAGGAAATTCGAAATGGTCTCCAGCACAAGAAATGTTATTGCAACTGACAATAGCTGTTATCAAGCTACTGTAGTATCAGAACTTTGGAGCATGGATCCAAGGACAAAGTAACTTTAGAGCTAACTCAAGAATTGTTTTCTTCATTTTCAGAAATAATAAAAGAAGTGAAGCAGCTTAATAAAGATGACAAATTGACCCTCTTAAATCTCATGTAAGTTGTTGGCACAAAGAAAATATCACCCCTTTTTTGGGGGGGAGGGGACTTTTGAAAGGCTTGTGGGCCAGTGTGACCTCGTGTGATTTACATGCCCCTTGAAGGCGTTCCGAAGTGCTCTTGATGTATGGCAATGAAGCTTCTTCGCAATCTCTAGAAACAGATCCAGTGTTCGTTATTGTTAGCATCCAATCAGGATAGTTGTTGGCTTTCAAGGCTTGCTTAACATGTTGAATTTCCTTTACTTTGTCAAGTTCTTCAGACACCAAGGTGTGACCTCGAAGTAGCAGAGTGTTAACTACAGCTCTTTTATGTTGAAGATGACGGTTAGAATAGAAATTCAGATATTGATCAGTATGAGTCGGTTTCCGGTATGCGGTGACCTTCGTTGAGGCATCTTCGTTCACGTGAAGGCAGGTGTCAAGAAATGTAATTCAGCCGTTCTTTTCTTCCTCCGAAATGAACTGGATGTGTGGAGTGATGGAATTGACATGATCGCCATTCGGAAAATGAGCTCACTGCGCATTCATGAATTTTGGTCAGCGTGTCATGAACATATCGATACCACATAGCTGACGGGGTAGGTGCAGTATCCTATGCTCTGCTCCCAAAGTGTTCCATATAAACATTGGCGACTATGAGTGAAATTTGGGAATCCATTGCGGCCCCTTGTTTTTGCTTATAGAATCCATTTTGGAATGTGAAGTAGGAAATAGCAAGGCACATTTCAAGTAGGGTGGATAATTGTTGTTGACGACAGCATTACCTATGAGAAATTGACATCTGACCCAACTAGATCTATAAAGAACAAGCTCATTCAAATTTTGAGAAATTGGCAAAGAGAGGGCAGAATTTTTTGACTCCCTATACAACCAACTGTACCCTTATTTTATTCCTAAATTCTACGGTCTTCCCTAGATTCATAAGAAAGATGCTCCGCTACGACCAATAGTCTCAAGCATTGGCAGTGTGATATGTAATACTGCCAGGTCTCAACGATCACCATATCATCAATAGTGAGGATTTCATCAACAAAATCTTAGATCTTGAAGTACCCCCGGGACTGAAACTCGGGTCATACGATGTTTCGGCGTTGTTCACGAGTATCCCGATCAATGAAGCTATTCCAATTATTGTTTGATCGACACTGGAAGGTGACCCAACTTTACCAGATAGATGTTCTCTAGATGTACCACGATTATCCACCCAACTTGAAATGTGCCTTTCTAGTACCTACTTCACATTCCAGGATGAATTCTATAAGCAAAAACAAGGGGGCCTCGATGGGATCCCCAATTTCACCCATAGTCACCAATCTTCATATGGAACACTTTGAGATCAGAGCATTGGTTACCGCACCTACTCCGCTAGCTATGTGGTATCGATATGCTGATGGCACGATGACCAAAATTCCATCAATCCACACATCCAGTTCACTTCGGAGGAAGAAAAGAACGGCAGAATTCCATTTCTTGACACCTGCCTTTACGTGAACGAAGATGGCTCAACGAAGGTCACCGTATACCGGGTCAATATCTGAATTTCCATTCTAATCATCATCTAACACATAAAAGAGCTGTAGCTAACACTCTGCTAGTTCGAGCTCACACCTTGGTGTCTGAAGAACTTGACAAAGTAAAGGAAATTCAACATGTTAATCAAGCCTTGAAAGCCAACAACTATAAGTCCTGATTGGATGCTAACAATACCGAACACTGGATCTGTTTCGAGAGATTCCGAAGAATCTATCAACGAGAAGAGAATATATGCTTCAGTGCCATCCATCAAGGGCGCTTCGGAACGCCTCTAAGGAGCATTCAAATCACACGAGGTCACACTTACACACAAGCCTCGCGTCAGCTCGTGATTCACGTGGGTCACCAGAAATAAGCAAATACCGCTTATTTTTGCTCACCATTCTTCTAATTCCTATATATATGAATATAAATAGACATCTATTCACGAAAACTGCGAAAATTCTACTCAAACGGTTTAATGGTCACTTAAATCCGTTTGTGTTGGCCTTTAGCTCCACTCGCGCGAGCAACTCGAATGAGCGGGTGACGCATGCGTAAATGCCGATGTTGTAACCCCCTCATTTTTCCTGATTTTGCAACTTTACTGGTTTATATCTCTGCTTCCGGACGGTTAATTTTTTTCATTTTTTGCATGTTAGCTTAGATTAATTTAAAACGTTTGTCTTTCAAATTTTAAAAAATTCTGTAGGTGAAAAAAAAGAAATTAGACACATTTCAAAAACACTGATTTTTCTGAAAAACTGACCTACAAATTTTGTTGAATTTTAAATATTTTAGAGGTTGTTTCTAACATTATCTGGTAACGCTGAATGGGAAGATTACACCTTCCAGTTTTTTCAAAAAAGACAATATATCTTGATTTTAAGGCTCAAAGAAATGCCTTATATCGTTGCCATGGTAACGTTATTTTGGAGGAAAATGTGATGTGAGAAATACGTGATGAGTACTCAATACACTTGCCAAATTTCGTCGTGATATGATTACCCTAACTGTATCTAAGGACAGAATATGTTTGTTTGAAAAAAGGAGAAACTATTTCGAGCCTCCTTAAGATCACAACTAGGTAGTGTTAAACCTTAAAAAGTATGGAACCGTCTATCACATCCATTGCGAACAATGTAAGAAAGATTATGTGGGCGAAACTTCTCGGTTGTTAGAAAGTCGAGTAAAGGAACATCTTTCTAGGAATTCGTCAGCTGTTCATGAACATTGCCAGCTTACGGGTCATTTGGTGGATTCCTGCAAGACAGAAGTTCTTGCCACGGAAAGTAACACATTCAAACGCCACATAAGGGAGGCAATTGAGATAAGATTACGAAAGCCCTCTTTGAACAGAGACAATGTCTTCGGATTAGCCAACATTTACGACACCATTTTAGCTCCCTCAGGACCATTACATAACCCTTCTTAACATTCAACTTTGCATTGTGGCTGACGGAGGTCGGTGGATCCGAACGAAATATCCCACTAAGTGTTTAATTGCGCTCTGAGTACAGGAAAAAAATATTTTAAAATCATGATTCCAGAGCAGGAAAACAAAATTTTTGATTCAATTTGTATACTGTCAAAATAAGCTGACACCATTGTATGGCGGCGACAAGAAAATATATATGAGAAGTGAGCAATTAATCCCATTGTCACATGATAATTGTCTGAAATTTATTTGTATAGTACGTCCATGCTGAGAAGGTCATTTAAATATGTTATTCCATGCATAACCGCGTGGTCCATTTTCACACCAACTGTGACACAGACCCAAAACTAGATTACAAAAAAATCATCGTAGAAAGTGCTACCTTTGTAGTGACATCTGTAAATGGTTACGGAGACTCTCTTGTCGTCTCCGATAAGGACGATGAAGTGCATAGGCCCTATCTCACAGCCCCTCAATGTTCTTGACCTAGCGGGAAGTGAAAGACCCCTCACAATATTGGCAAAGAGAAGGGCATTGAGTTCCCGGTGTGCGGTCTGTCCTCTGTATCTTATCATTGGTAAGAGGGTAAATGCTCGGAGATACTAGCTATAACAAGAGCCACTGTGCAATCCTAGGGAAATGATAAGATGTAAACCGATGTTGTCCGCTTTAGAAAGCGTAATCGTTGTAGCAATTTTTGCATTTGGAGGGATTGGGTGCTCTCTGTAAGTTGTCTGGCATGGTATACACGCCTTTCGTTACCCACCTTTAATTTAACTACGAATATTGTAAATTCGTTTTCTACCAGAGCTTGGATCGCCACTCGTAGCCTTTGCTACGGGAAAAGATTACATGAAATATCGGCTTCAAAAATCATATATTTGAATTGTGGGTATGAAGTTTTTTGGGAATTAAAATGATCATCACAATTGAGATACGTAACTTGTTTCAAAGAAAGTGAAAACGATGTACATACTATAGGACGAAACGGGCGACGCGAACCCTAGGGACTGTGTTGCACATGTACTGCATGACCACTGATTTATAAAGCTTTTGTGAACTGGTTAATTGTATCCGCAAAGGGGTGAAAAATGGGGATAAGGCATTTGTTATATAAAGTTACTGAAGTTAGAATGACCTTGCACCACATTTAGAGCAACACCTTAGGCAGCTGCAAAGACGCCTGCAAAAAACTATCCCGGATACCAATCTATAAGACTAGTATGGCCAAAAGGGGAGTACGTTTTAAAGGGCCACTGTTAGTGGCGACCGTAACCTGTTGTCTTTCTTATTCTGCTTTACTCAACAGCAATGATGAATTAAACGCCACAGACGATGAAGTGACAGACCCACCGCAAGATGAGGTCTCACAGCCAACACCCACTGTGAATAATACAAACACGGGGCTTTCAAACTATTTTACAACAAGAACAACGACTGATAGCCTAGAATTCAATTCAACGTTCCCAACCACAAATGAGCAAACAACTTCCGAAGTACCGGAAGTATTTACGAATTCTGCAACAACAACTCCACATCCCTCCCCCTTCTCTGTAACAAGTACGACAAATGTGAGGACAAACTCTTCCACCTCAGAAGAAACTGTAATCAAAACTTCTCCATGGACACCTGAGACAAAGTTAGATGCAACATCAACTAAAAGAGTCTTACCAACGAAGCCAACACCCCAATTGCAAAAGGGACAAAAGACAACATCGCAAAATGAAATAAGCAAAGAAAAAACAACTTCTAAAGGTATGAAAGATCGTTATGGGGTTTTTTGAAATTGAAAATTTGGGTTATTCAGACGACCGTTAATCAAATATGCTTTTAACCTACAATACTGGACAAAACGTTTAGGGAGAGTTAAGCCTTTCAACCGCTGTTGAGCGATCGCATGCAAAGTAATAGACCTTTTCCTGTCATTGTCGAGGTTGGTTATTCAGGGGCTCTATTCCGCTGCCTTGGCAGTTGTGGCTTTAAGGAGCTCGTGAGCACCTGGGGCAGTACAATACCAATGATAACTGGATGAGAAGGAAAAGGAGGAATCGAAAAACATTGTGTATCTGCTGAACATGCCACGATGCATTACAATACGATACATACTGAATTGACCGCTCCCCATAGGGGCTTTTCAGGGTCAATAAATCAACGAAACAACAGAACACAACTACAACTGTTAAGAATCCCAACTGGCCGGAGGCAAACCAGTTGGCTTTTTACAAGTGCAGCTGGGAAGTTGAACCGGGGAATACCAGGATCAAATTCAACGAGTGGTCAGAGCGGGTCTTGAACCCGGGTTCTCCGGATCTCAAGGCAAGCGCCCTAACCACTGGGCCACACTGCCTCCTGAATAGCATTAGCATTACTTGATTATTCCGACATCTTCTCTTCATGTATCTTGTCAACGATTTAGAGGCCGATTGTTGCTTTCCCGTCAAAATAGTATCCCCAACAATTCCCAATACTAGTGATTAGTTTTAAATCATATAAGATTTGAAAGAAAACATGATCTGTATGAGTAATTTTATCGTGAGAGCTGTTCCTAGTTTGTGAGAATCTTAGTGTGATCGCACTGTCTCCAGAGAATTTGTATTGCCAGGGACCATGTAGAGGTTGGGGCTGCAGTCCCTACCACGGTTTTGCTATTGGTGTTTTGATGATCTGGTATAGTGCATATTAAATGGGGGAACAGTAGCCATCGATTATTTTTTTGCTTAGGTTTTAACACTCACACCACAGGTGACCCAAACACATAATTTGAATGCTCAGTCAAGGTAACGGTTTGCAGGGTCTGGGGTTTATATGGGAAACATGAAATGCAGAAAAAGAATCGGCTAATCCTAGTTTATGGCGAGGAAAATACAAGAAATAAACTTACTCTTGCTTCATCCTTGTGTCGATTTGAGGTGTCCTGGGCAAGTTTTGAAATTTGCTCCTATCCTTCATTAAAAGAAGACAAGGCTGGACACTCGCAACCTCTGAAGCCACTGATCACTCCGCGATCGAGGACGATTTAATCCCAAAAATCGGCTTGATTCGTCCTTTTGTCCACTCTCACATGAAGATCGATGACAATATAGCATAAATGCCCAGAGTCCCAGAGCAATCTCCACATGCTAGAGAACAAGCCAGTTTTCACGAAGAAACCGCCGCTTTCTCCAGTCTGAGAGCCGTTCGCCATTCAAACAGGACACGACCGTTGGTCTGGTGACAATTTCAGCGTCTCTCTAGGGGTAGGGATCCAAGATCAAATTTCGCCTTTCTGGATCTTTCGCACGTCCCCACGGGCTTTTGACGAATACTCAATCGCGTTGCTCAACTACGTAAACACGCAAATATCAGTTGATTCTCGAACGTTTTCCTAGAGAGAAATTACTTGCTCCCCGCTGCACTGCCATGGAATCAAAAACCATCCGCGAACCTAACGAGTCGTCCTCAGTTGAAAGCAACGGAAAATATCCATTCGCTGTCCTGGTCATTCGATTGTTAACAATGCGATGTGATGATCACGTTGGTTCTCTTTTTCTTTTTCTCTTTTTTTTCCCTGCATTTCATGTTTTCCGTATAAAGCCTACAAACCGTTATGTTGACTGAGCATTCAAATTATGTGTTTGGGTCGCCTGCGGTGACAGCTGAAATACCCGAGAGCTTCGCCTGGTTGGTTCCTTACGTGTGATAATTATTACGACTATATTTCGTTATCTTGTTTCTTCCGATACATAGATCACCCAAGTCCAACCACAAGAAATGAAAGACAGGACAAAAGGTAAGGGAAACTCTGGTAATACAACACACTGTTGCCCAACGTCGTTCCCAGGGTCCCAATTATCTCATCGACAAAGAGACCCTCGGCTGGGAACGACTTACCTTCAATTGCTAGTGTCATCACACGTCAATATTGGCAGTGACAATGATTAAGATAATGATGGTGACAAAGGTTCAGTTCAGTTCAGTTCAGGTCAGTTTCAGAGAAACCGAAGACATGCAAATATCGAAAGAAAACAATTAAACGTTTGATACGAATTTGTCGTCGGTTTGTCCCTGAACTCCATTGATCAGCTGAATACGTTGTGCAGTCATTGGTGAAGAAAGGAAGTGCAGCCCCCTCGTTACGTCTGTCCTAGTCGACTTATTCTCCCTCGTATTCCCAAGAGACTGGTTACAGACCTCCACCAATACGCTAATCGACCTCTCTGTCTGCTTTCCTTTCAGTCGAGGAGATGGATTGTTGGGATACAAAAGTAATTTTCCAGCGATTTTTATGATAATTCTGTTGTTAATCGTGGTGATTTACTTTGGTTATCATAACAGAAACAAGGTGAGTTACAAATAAGCTCTTGTCGATGAGATGAAGATAAAGTCACCGACAGCTTGCTAGTTGGGGCCACAAATTTTGCTAGTCCTTATCTTTCTTCCTATTTTTTACCATGCTCGAGGAACTACCGCCTTGTGATAATTAGCTCAGACCACATAGCTAGAAGCACCAACGTATCTGATAAGTCGACTAAGTTCTGCTATGACTTATCTTCTCCGTACTGAATAATCTAGTGGATAGCGCTCTCTTCCTTTAAATTTGAATGGCTGAGACTAGTTTCTAAAACAACATAAATCGTTGAAAGATGAAAAAGGCATCCGCTGTGACCAATCCACCTCCTTTCCCTTAAGAATTCTACAGTGTTTCACTATGTTGAGATTCCCTCCCCCCCCACCCCCTCCCCCCAACCTGCTGAGAGAATCAGTGCGGCAGCAAAAGTAACAATCCCAAAAGAACAGCAGGCTACGGGTAGCCTATACTTTGTTTGAAGGATTTTTAGCCGACTTCCTTTAAGTTTACAGTATCTCAGTGGGTTTTTTGTATGCCACAATATCTAGGTAAATATCCAGTTTGAATTCCGTAGTCCGACGTCCAAAGTCCACATTCCGTGACCCAATGATAGGGTTTAAGTGCGATCGTGGATATTTGTTTACATTTAAAACTGTTGTTAACAGCGTTGATTCCAATCAAAACGACAAAACAGATGCTTTTCAAGTCTCTACGATGATATTTAAAAATATTTAATAATTTTTCTTAGCAATACTGGGGGAATTATAAAATTACGATATCTGTTACAGAGTCATACGATAGCCGGATAAACTCGTTTCCGGTCACGCACACTATTGTTTCATACATATTTCCCCGTTTATCTGTCACGCAGTCTTCCGTGGTTTAGTGGTCATCGCGATTGCCTCTGAAGGAAGAGACCCACTACGAGACAGAGAAGTCTTAAGCATGCGCAGCCAGAGCGCGACCCGAAAAAAAAGTCCAAAAACGAAGTTGTTAGAACTTTAAGGTTCCACTGACGTTTATACTCCATGAACAATGCGCTTTTTGAGCGGAACAGTACTGCCCACCTTGTCTATGGCATTTTCAGTGATTTGCTTTATCTTCTCTCCTCGCCATACCAAGAGAAAAATGAGAAACGTTCCTTTTCACAAATGCTCTAATGTAATTACAGGGTGAGATGTTTGTTAGGTCTTTTTTCTGTCTCGAGAACGTAACATTTCGACAAATTATTACGTTTTAGATCCAGAGATTTATCAAGACAGGCTACTCTAGCCGAAATCATGGCAGTTCAGGTTACGTCAAAGTCAAAGTCGAAGACGAAATCAATCTACCCCACGATGCCAACAGACATTACGTCTATTAACACAATCTAGGGAGCAGGACAAAATAGTCAGAGTTGGACAGGATGAGGAGCAGTAAAGCATCTTCACTTCAAGAACCTCGTTGTTTTTGTTTTCAAACCCTCATTTTTGTTCTAAACGTACCCTACATTTCACTAGACACCGACGTACTTTCGGATTCGAACGTGATCTTTGAGGCGAAATTCTTCCTACCCAGCGTAGCAAGCGAAGGGCTCCGAAGAGATTTCTCCGCTTTCTAGCCGCCCAGAAAAAAAAAAAAAAAAAGTGAAGAAAGCCGCACAATGCTTTTTGTCATGTAGCAGAGGGAGAGCCGTATTTAAACAAGAAGAGGTCAAAACGTCTAGACGCATAGGTCTGGCTGTTTAGTGCGCCCCGTCTTTGTGCTAGACGGCTTTAATGGTTTTCGACGACTACGACGCCTGATTTTAGAGGGAATTAGCATCCCGTTTCTGGCCAGCCTATCAGTGGATCGGGAAGAGTGTAGTTGTGGCGAGGGTGAGAACAAGTCTTTTCTAGCCCTGGCCACTATCTGGAAGTCCCGACCCACCCGACAGCCTGGAACAGGCAAGTTTTGGGTGAAATTCTCGTTTTTCCTACATACCTAAAGTATCTTTTCAAAATATAGAGACAAGTCAAGTTAGAGTGAGAAAGTTTTCATGCATTTATGATAAGCAGCGGTCTGCTGTTTGCCGTTTAACGCTTCTTATTATATAGATACTGATGAAATACTAGGATTTTCCTTCTTGCGAAAAAAACATATCTTCACCGCGCGCAGTGAACATATTTTTATCTTTCACATGTGAGAATATAGGTGACGTCATGGTAACGAACACGATTAGTCAATAAAAGGCGAGCTTCCCCTAATTGTAAGGTACTTTTGTGCTTTAATAAAATTCTTCTCTACTACAATAACATTTTTATTGCACAATTTTACATTATCAAGATTTTTTTTCATATCTTTTTTCATGTTACACTACATGCATGTTTTAGCGGTTGGTGACCACTTTTTCATCATTTCGAAAAGGAGTAATTAAAGCAAGTTGTTTTTAATCTGAATATTTCATCAATATCTATATAATAAACAGAACGTTACATGGCCGCGCGGGGATACGGATTTTATCTTCTCGTGCTGAAAGTATCTCGTACTCGTTCGCTTCGCTCACTCGTGAGAGATACTTTCAGCACTCGAAGATAAAATTTGTATCCCCGCGCGGCCATGTAATATCCTCTATATATTCTCTCTATTACGCACGATTGTAACGCACTTTGTTTGACAATTAATGTTTCTACCATTTTTCCCGCATTTGTTTTGACAAGGCCAACAATGTGTAGGAAAAGACGAAAAGTCAGTCAAACCCAATGGAACCAAAATGTTGGAAATCTTGACGTCGTACTTCCGTATATACATTTTATAAAATAATTAGGATAGTACGCGCACTCTCATTGGTCAATAGCTGTGTTTAGATGAGAGTATGGCAACACGGCTCTTACATCATACCAAATTTGATTGGTTATGTATTGTCGGACGCGTGTTTTGATTGCCTGGTAGGAAACATGAGTGTGTGTCAAGAAAATATGTTTCAATCAAGAAGTAAAAAAACCGGCATTTTCCTTCATTTGTGGAATTATCTTTGAGAAATATTTTATAAAAGCAATAGAGGATTTTTTCCGTGTTTCCATAGGAGTTGGGAGAATTCGCGACAGTTATTTCCACCCTGAGATGCATAACTGTCTCGAATTCTCCTAACTCCCCTCGTGTTTAGATGAGGCTATGGAAACACGGAAAACGTTATTTCAGACAGCTCAGTAACACAGTTGTAGTTTATACATTACAAGCATTATGAATAAAGACAACTTTTATTACAAAAAATGCATATAAAGGGTGAACACAATCTTATTTGACATTACTCCTTAACTGACTAATCGAACTTCAAGACTGCCATTCAAAAACACATGTGGTGGTAGAAAAAGGCAAATGTACTTTAACTGGTTATAGAGCGGTTCTCAATTGGGCGTCGAAAGTGATTAGCGAATTGCTTTGGTTTATGATTACTTCACTCAGTGATTGGTTCAAAGTTCTCGCGCCACTTCTTCAACCAATTAGAAGTGAAACCAAAACCAATTGTGGCTCGGGCGTGCACATTTTCCCGCGCTTAGTGTCGGCTACGTGTAATTACTTCGAGTTTGGATTGGTTTACTGAATTGTCTCTGTCCTTTTTGATTGGCAAAAGTAATACTTTGGTTTTGGTTTTACGACACTCGATTGAAACTCGCTCTATTAATTCATTGCCTATACTGTACGTCAAAAGAGTCCAAGAGAACTACCAAAAATACTTAGGACAAAATAATACGTTTTGGACATTTTTACAATGTAGAAGCGATGATGGCAACAGAAAAATGTTTGATTTGTCCATGGGGTGAACCAGGGTGCCTTTGAACCTTTCGCATTGTTGCCTCAAAGAAGCCTGCATGGATGGTTGGACTTTTTGGACGTTTGTGAAATCAATATCCTCTTTTATGAGTGCTAACCTAATCATCCAGAAACGCGTTTTCACTTGGTCATCCAAATTTTAGTATAATTATAATTCCCAAATACTCCTAGATATCACTTTCATGAGAAGTCTCCGGCAAGAATCATTCACCTTTGATAGCAGGTTTGTTCATCTGCCAAATGTTGTAGGTTAGTGCCGTAGCAAGGGTCACCCAACCAAGGTAGGGCAAGAGCAAACCTGCTGCAACTCTGTTGATTGGATAAAATGTGTAAACACAGCCGGCAATATTTATCCACAGGACGCAGATCTCACCAAACGCCTATCGAGAAAAAAAAAAAACATTCCAAATTCCATTGAGTGCCGGTTATTAAATGTTTCAGTTAATTAATAACCTCCGTTCTCATGGAATACAGAGGAAGTCCTTTCAAAGACATTGATAATGCGCTCATTCTGAATGCTAAGTGTTCGAAGCAAAGGTTGCTATTTACACTTTTTTAACGCTCTCTCGAGGAGTCTCTCTCTATAGGAATGCGTGTGACTCTCCTCTCGAGATCACCCTCTCGTCTTGCTAGGAAGGTGGTAGCTTTCTTTTGAGGGGTACCAGCTGCCCATGATCAAGAGCGTAAAACTTCGACGTATTTGTTTCACAGACAGAGTTATCTTTAGATTGATTTTCCCGCGAAACCAGACCGTTCCAGCCAATAATGAGCCTGACATAGCGATTGCCCCTAATGAAAACGCTCTCAAGTTCGATAGTAAACTTATTTAGAAACCCTAAAAAAAACTAATACCTTGTGAAAGTGCCCGCCACACACACCTATTCCCGGAGGCGGGTGGGGGGCTTCGCATATGAAGGGGTGGGGATTCTCGTCGGAAATTATGAATTAAACCCCTAGAAAGAGACCAATCTGGTGTTGTTAGTAGCAACCCTTCCCTGTGAATAAAAAACTCTAAGCATTGTTTCTCTCGTGCCTAAGAAAGAGTCGGTGGCTGATAAGTGTTTTTCCAATTAAAGGTGGAGATTCCGAGTGCTTCAGTTCCCCTGAGATTATAACCATTAATTTTCTCTTCACCCAGGATTTTCTGACCCCTAAAAGAGACCATAAAATATTATTTAAAACATTAAATGTATATATTTTTATTTCTTTGCGTGAAACCCTAAACGAGACCTTCACGGCTACATAAGGAGCTACATATGATGGCATTTTCCCCAGAACACTCGAAGTGGGACCAAAAGTCGAAATTTACACCGCTAAGCAAGACAAAGCGCATCCCCACCCTTTCATGTGCGAGTGCCACCCCTAGGGACCTAGTATGACAGTTGAACAGTTGCTTCCCTATTACGGTCTTCTGCCAATACAGTATGTGACACACTTAAGTGCTGATGACTTTATCTGGGCAGGACGTTGAGGGTGTATTTTATAGCCTGGGTGGCCTTGTTTAAGCAACGTTAAAACAAAGTTTACAAGGTTCACTCTTTTATCTTAAAGGTTTCCTTTTTAAGTTGTGTAAAGTCGGCAAAACTAGCAGTCATTTGGAGTCTTTTCACAAGTTTATGTCAGAAACTGCATTCAAATGTAAAATTCCTTCAAAAACAGGAATATAGCCAAGGTTGCCGGCTACATTGTGGAAAAGGAAAGGAAACTTAAGGAAATTCATTAAGTGTCTGATCTTCTAGTGCTAGAGCACTAATAAGGGACACTGTAAACTGAAATAAACAAATTAAGCAAATAAAATGTTGGTTTTTGTGGAGGGGAAAGCCAGAGTCCGACCTGGAGAAAAACCTCTCAGAGCAGAGTAGGGACTTAACAAAGTCAACCCACATATGACGCCAACTCTGAGAATCAAACCCGGGCCAGATTGGTGGGAGGCGAGTG
>NC_090874.1:43469933-43472433 GCF_036669935.1 Montipora foliosa | reverse complement strand
AAGTGAGAGGTACCAACTGTGTGAACTGAAATGACTTTTTGCAGGCAATGTGTACTTGTTGAAAAATGTCCAAGATTTTTAAATTCAAAGTGGTGATTAATTAGAAATTTAAATCACATTTAGATACATGTACAGTACACAGTGTTACTGCAGTTAAAACAACGGAGCTGGCTTTGTTACTATTGCTCTAACGTGTTGTCATTGTAAGCATTTAGAGGAAACTCTATATTATTCTCTATCCTCTATATTTTCTTTTCTATAAGATTGTATTTGCAGGCAAGTTCCTTATACTTAACATTTTTGCCTAAGAATTAAACTAAATATTTGACTATTTACAGTTTAATAATATTACATTTGTACAGATTTATTTGTTCCTCCAATCCCCCTTTGCGAGAAACAAGGTTGGAAATTAGTTACCTCCATTTCATTGTGTCCCATGACACAACTGCAACTTCATTCTGAATGCAAAGCTACTCTACTTTCTTTGATTTCAGGCAGGATATTATAATTACATGTAACTTGTTGCATTTTCTCCAGTGATTCACATTGTTGTTGCAAATTCTCAATGCCGTAGTTTGGGCCCCTTCAAGCTAAAAAAGGATCCCAGCTCATGAAAAGATCTGGATTTTAATTGCGGAGAAAAAAGAAAAAAGGTCTGTTTTTGTTACGGACATCACGTAATGTCCGTAACAGAAATGTTTTTCAATATAATTCAGCAATAACATTCAAGATGCCCCAAAACCTATCTGAAAATTTAACTTTGTCTTGCATTGACTCAGTTTTTTAACTTGATGAGATTTTTGAAATTAACGTGCCCTGCTATAATAATTTGAAATATTACAGCTTGATAGCTACTTAGGCAAGCTTCTCATTGGTCAACAATCAATGGCCTCTCTTTGCCGTTTACCACAAAACAAACTTTTGACAAATTATTTCCTGAACACTTTGGGGTATCCTCTTTCCAAATATCCATGGTTGGGTATCAAAAGATATGTTTGAAAGCTACTCTAAAATGGAATGGCCCATAAAGTACATGATGTCTCATTTGAAGTTTAAAAATGACTATTTTCAATAAACTTCAAAAACAGATTAAAATGTTGCTTTCATAATCAGACAAATAAGAGAGTGTTGTCTGCATCAGCATCTGGCCTCATCAGACAAACACCCTCCTGCCTACCTCCTGTCTTTTATGTCACATCCAACCTCTTTCAATTTTATTGAAGCCACCACTTACCTTCATACCAATCTTTAATCTGAGATCTAGTGATATATCCTCCAAGGAATCCTCCTACATTTGGTAGTAGGACTGAACCACCAATGACAATCCACGTTTTTTGCATCTTTCACTCTGGCTGCCTTAACATTATTGATACAAAAAATGTTCAATAAGCAATTAACCTACAGTAACTGATGCTTCATGATCACAACAGCAAATTGCAAACTAATGTACCAAAATATAAATGCTGCCAACCTGTGACAATTTTTTCTCCTTTTTGTTTATCAATCAAATTCGTACTGGTATGTCATTATTTATCAATGCATTGTTGCTAATTCCGAACTTAAGATCTGACCATGATCAGAACGACAGGACCTGGAACAACAAAGCCCCATTCCCTAATGACAATGCTCAGTGTGTGGGTTCTTTATTGTCACAGGAACATTATTACCATTTGCAAACTGCAATACACATGCACACCAGTTGTTGCCCTTATGAAACCTGATCTGTTCTTGTTTTCTAAATTTGAAACATTTCTTTTGTTTATGTTGAAATAATATAATTACTATATTTCAATATCAGCCACCAGAAAAATTATTTCTCAATGTCCCACTATCCACAAATTTTGGTTTAATTAGGAAACTAAACATTCATTCATTATTTAGTACAGGGAATCAAACTACAAGTTAAAAATAATATGAAGCACACAAAACAGGTAAAAATCAATGCCACTCTATAATACAATAACAAATTGACAGTGGACTAGCTCATTCAGTATCCACTTGGAAGTTTATTATTGGGGAGCAACATTTATGTACAGAATATTAAAATAACTGTATTGCTAGTCTTGCTACATGTAGTCGTTGTCACAAAGTACAGCAACCACACAGCTCAACAAGATCGAAACCAAAAAGTATAGTATGGCGCCTCTGGCATCCACTACACAGTTCATGCATGATCTTGGAGCACAGCTTACAGCCAGCTGGAATCAGTGGTATGCTGGTTTTTGCTGAGGGAGGCAAACCAGGGAACCTGTTGAAGGTTTCCTCAAAGCAGAGTAGAGAACCAAACAAAGTCAACCCACTTCTGGCAACCCGTACAGGAATCGAACCTGGGCCACATTGGTGGGAGGCGAGTGCTCTCACCACTGCGCCAAATCTGCTTCCCCTGCTAGGAGGGTTATTTTTTTTTTCAGAAAATAATTTTCTGGCTTTTATTACATTCATTTATATATCTATTTTCATCCAAAAAAACAACCTCAATATATGCAAAAATTTAGTGATT
>NC_090874.1:43438888-43461388 GCF_036669935.1 Montipora foliosa | reverse complement strand
CTATTGTTGCTTAATCTATCCAAAGCTGCTCTCTCGCGTTTGGATAGATTGTTACGCTGAAAACGTTGATTGTACAACGTTTCGTCTGTGATTTCTTGTCGTAATCTGTCTACATATGTGTTAAGATATGGTTCTCTCGAGGGTCTATACCGTGTATTCCGCTCCTTTTGGTTCAACTGATGAAGTATTGATGGTTGATAACCTGGGCTGTCCGTTATTTCGCCTATGTTCTCCGGGGTGTGATATTCTCTGTGATTTAATCTGCGGGCAAACGTGTCTATATCCTTATTGATGTCCTCTTTTCTAGGTGGTGGTGGTGTTGGGCAAAAGTTCAGTCCTTTCCGTAGTAAGTTCGTCTCCGACTGTGTAAGTTGGAGGTTGGATAGATATAATAGTTTGGAGGTTGGATAGATATTAAATATAATATATATAGATATCTACAAAATATAATATTATATATATATATATATATATAACCAAAAAATGGGTAGAAGTCCTCATCAACTTAAAAGTGCTCAATAGTTGAACTAGAGCAATAATTAATTGGTAATGCAAGAGTGAGGTTATTTGGTCATTTAATCGTAGCGATTAAATGACCAAATAACCTCACTCTTGCATTACCAATTATATATATATATATATATATATACCGTAGAATGAAGAAATGAAACCCATCCCGTTAATCAACTGATTAATTATAGCGAATGAAAAACATGAAGAATTGCCCTGAGCGGGATTTGAACCCACGTCCCCCTGAATACCGGTAGGGTGTGATGACCACTACACCATCAGGACAACCACGCTGGCAACGCAGCTATCGAGACAGTGAATTGGCCTATCGTGAGTATCCCGGGATTCTTTCACGGGTGGGATGGGAAAGCCTAAACCCCTTCATAGCCTTAAACCTAAGGATCGACTAACGATTCACAGGCAAACACCAACTTAGGCATCATATATGTGTGTGTGTGTGTGTGTGTATATATATATATGTGTATATATATGTATATATGAAAATCAATGAAAAACGAAAGTCTTCCTTTTCTTTGCTTTTGCGCTACCCGTTTCACCGCTGTTGCGGCTCTTCAGGCATAGCAAAGTGTGTTTATTAACTTATTACGTCATAGACGTAATTCTAATTACAATTATAATGGCTTTTGTAATTCAAGGCGCGCGCGAGCAATTCACGTAATTTCAAATCAAGAACCAAATCAAGAAATTAAGAACCCGATTTGAAATTACGTTAATTGCTCGCGCGCGCCTTGAATTACAAAAGCCATTATAATTGTAATTAGAATTACATCTGTGACGTAATAAGTTAATAAACACACTTTGCTATGCCTGAAGAGCCGCAACAGCGGCTCTCTCTCTGTATATATATATATATATATATATATATAGCGGCTCTCTCTTTCTCTCTCTGTGTGTATATATATATATATATTAAAAAAGACAACCACACTTTTGAATTTTCGGAACATGTTTCGATGTTTCAAACATCATCTTCAGCCATAGAGAGTGTAACATTAAAATTTTTTTTTACAAGATAATTCGTATATATATATAACTATCAATACAATGATTCTTTGTAGATTAAATGTTCGTTACAAGTACGTAAAATTCAAACGAACCAACAATATTATAGAGAACACAACTGACATAACGGTAAAAGTTTAAAAGTGTAATGCTAAACTGACATGATCAACTTGTTTGTTGAGTTCGGGTTTCAACCGCTCAATATGGAAGCTCTCCTTGATTTTGAGTTGATAGAAAGAAGTAGCATTATCAATAATTTTGAAGCAAGAAACATCACAATTATCGTGACAATTTTTAGAAGAACTAAGATGCTTGAAAATATGAGAATTTTTGTCCCGGAAAAGGTGCTCATTTACACGTGTGTAGAAATGCCTGTTGGTTTCACCAACGTAGCGAGCACCACAGCCCGCACAAGTAAATTTGTATACAACACGTGATTTGAGAGAATCCGGAATGAAATCCTTTGGACTAAAAATGTTGCACAGTTTGAATGGAGAGAAAATTACTTTAACATTTAAATCCTTGCAATACTTGTTAATAATAGATGAAATTTTCTTTCTGGTATAAGTTGAATAGAAACCGATGTAAGGTAGTTTGTAAAAATGGTAGTTGGATACATCATGTTTAGGGGCTTCTTTTGTAGTAACATTTCTAAGATAACCTTGAACGGACTTGTCAATTAGCCAACTGGGAAACATATTACGTTTCAAAATAGTAGTTAGAGTATTGATATCGTTTTGAAAACCCTGAGTAGTGTTGTTAATTTTATATGCCCTGTCGATGAGAGTTTTAATTAACCCTACTTTGTACTGAAAGGGAGTAAAACTGAAATAATTTGTAAGTAGACCAGTGTAAGTCTTTTTTCGAAAAACAGAAGTGATACAAGAACATTCATTGTTACTTGATCTCTGCCTGGATAACAATACATCTAAAAAAGGCAGTTTGCCATCTGTTTCTGTTTCCATTGTAAACTTAATGTTGGGATGGCATTTGTTAAGGTATTGAAAAAACATATCTGCATCATGAGAATTTTGAAAACAACAAATAATGTCATTCTCATGATGCAGATATGTTTTTTCAATACCTTAACAAATGCCATCCCAACATTAAGTTTACAATGGAAACAGAAACAGATGGCAAACTGCCTTTTTTTAGATGTATTGTTATCCAAGCAGAGATCAAGTAACAATGAATGTTCTTGTATCACTTCTGTTTTTCGAAAAAAAGACTTACACTGGTCTACTTACAAATTATTTCAGTTTTACTCCCTTTCAGTACAAAGTAGGGTTAATTAAAACTCTCATCGACAGGGCATATAAAATTAACAACACTACTCAGGGTTTTCAAAACGATATCAATACTCTAACTACTATTTTGAAACGTAATATGTTTCCCAGTTGGCTAATTGACAAGTCCGTTCAAGGTTATCTTAGAAATGTTACTACAAAAGAAGCCCCTAAACATGATGTATCCAACTACCATTTTTACAAACTACCTTACATCGGTTTCTATTCAACTTATACCAGAAAGAAAATTTCATCTATTATTAACAAGTATTGCAAGGATTTAAATGTTAAAGTAATTTTCTCTCCATTCAAACTGTGCAACATTTTTAGTCCAAAGGATTTCATTCTGGATTCTCTCAAATCCCGTGTTGTATACAAATTTACTTGTGCGGGCTGTGGTGCTCGCTACGTTGGTGAAACCAACAGGCATTTCTACACACGTGTAAATGAGCACCTTTTCCGGGACAAAAAATTCTCATATTTTCAAGCATCTTAGTTCTTCTAAAAATTGTCACGATAATTGTGATGTTTCTTGCTTCAAAATTATTGATAATGCTACTTCTTTCTATCAACTCAAAATCAAGGAGAGCTTCCATATTGAGCGGTTGAAACCCGAACTCAACAAACAAGTTGATCATGTCAGTTTAGCATTACACTTTTAAACTTTTACCGTTATGTCAGTTGTGTTCTCTATAATATTGTTGGTTCGTTTGAATTTTACGTACTTGTAACGAACATTTAATCTACAAAGAATCATTGTATTGATAGTTATATATATATACGAATTATCTTGTAAAAAAAAAATTAATGTTACACTCTCTATGGCTGCAGATGATGTTTGAAACATCGAAACATGTTCCGAAAATTCAAAAGTGTGGTTGTCTTTTTTAAAATATTAGTAACACTTGTGCTATCCAGACCATTTGGAAAATATATATTTATATATATATATATATAAGAACGTTGCTACTAACGTGGGAAAGAAATTTTTACGTATCGTAAAAGAATCCTTTTCTCCAGGGCACCCGCTAAGGAAAATCTTTAACTGGAACACTTTGAAAGTGAGCTATTCGTGCATGCCAAATTTGGAAAGAAACATCAGCGCCCACAAGAAGTGCTCCCTAGTGAATAATTCAATCACAAGAAAAATCGTGCAATTGCAGAGACAAACACTCTTGTCCGTTAAGTGGTGATTGCGTAATCGAAAACGTGGTCTACCAAGCCACAGTTGAAAGCGTCATGGGAAAGGAAACATACATCGGACTTACCGCGAACCAATTCAAAACAAGATTCCGAAACCACACGGCTTCATTTAGAAGTGAGAACAAAAAGAACGCAACCGAATTGAGCAAACACATCTGGTCCCTTAAGGACACCAAAACGGAATTTGCTGCAACCTGGAAATTAATGGCTTGCGCCAGGCCGTATTCTAATGTAACTAGACCCTCCGTGAGGGTACACTGGGTCGCCTGTGGTACGTGCACCGTTCCAGACAATTTTTTTCAAGTTGGGGGGGGGGGGGGGGGTCATTAAGACCATTTAAGGGGTCACCCAGAAGTCATACCAGCAGAGGCCCTTTGGCTCACAGGTCCTCACACGTTCGTACGACGAAACAGATCTGTCCTTGCCTAACTGATGCAGCTCTAACAGTGCACGATATTGTTTTGGTATTGTCTATCATTGTAGTGCCATGGTAGAAATCTTGGGTAAATAGCCTGAGAAGACATGTGGTTACCAGCAAAGTACTGAACCCAGAAAGTTTGAAGAAAATAAATGGGAAGTGAGAAACATTGGCTTCTGATAATTTTGAAGCTCCCTCACAACTTCTTTTCACCACAAGTTTAAGCGTGCCCTCCGAGCATCTGACAGCTTTGTAATACTAAAGTTTACTAAAGTTTACTAAAGTTTACTAAAGTTTACTAAAGTTTCCCTGTCCGGCGAGATTAGTATCTGGATGGGTGACCCAAAACATATACCCCTTCGTAAAACAGAAGCATTGGACCAAAAATACTATTAACGCTAACAAATGCGAACTCAGCAAGGTACAGCTTTTGTTAGCTTGCTTTATGCAAAAACAAATATTGATGCAAATGTAAATAAATATTGATACATGTACACAGTTTTTAAAAAGAGCAGAAGGAAGTTTCCAGGACGGTCGCTCGAGAATAACATATTTACGACATGAAAACAACGTTAATTTTGAACCGTGAATAGAGAATATAAATAGTTACGATCAGCGACAAACATTTTGGGAGATTTTTGCTACGTTCAATTTTGTTATTGTACTTTTGGCTGCACAAATAAATCGCAAAATCGAAAGTGACTTTGTCGGATTTCAGCGGGCGCCGTGATTAAGTAACCGCGGCATGTTTACTCGCCAAACAGTGAAGCATCTGTGTCAAATGATGGCAAGATACCGGGTTTTCGTAAGTTTCTTTTTCTGTCAAGTGTTATAAAGTTTGACGATAAATGAGCGAATTCAAAACAAAGATCACAATCGCCCAAACTCTTGAAGAAAATTTTACTCTCCAAGACGAAGTTATTTATCACCAGGTAATTCCATTATTTTGGAAATAGCAGCAACTTTATTATTCATCGGTGTCACAATTTTTTGCTGATTTTGGGGCTCATTTTGTTGAAACTCAAGCACGCTTCCAACAGACCTGTTTATTTTCGTGAACCTTTCCTGCTTACAGGGCAATACTAAAAATATTCTCCCGTATTACATTTCAACCTTAAGCTCGAAAATTCAATACACAACATGATATTATAATTCACAAAGGCAGAAAATATCACAGAATCCTTTTCCAGCGAAACATTTTATTGAAACAAACAACATAAGATGTACTAAAACGGCATTCGCGTTGCAATGACTTTCGATGCCATTTCTGGTTAACAAGAATAACAAACTCACGAGGCAGAATGTATATCTATATTTAATTAAGTTAGCACAACAGAAAGACGCTAACCTTATTTTGACACGAAAATGCTTTACTATTGCCATAAAAACTATCCAGTTAATCTCGCATATTATAAAGCATGATGAATTCATAAAGGCCACCTTTTCCAGCGAACAATTTTTTGAAACAAACAGCACATTTGCTATTAGAGGCAAAAACCCCTTCCTATTTCATTACGTGCGTGAAGAGAAAAAACTCAATCGTGTCAAATATGCGCAACATTACAACAAACTAAAATTTCAGGATCAAACTGTTTCCATGAAAAATCTTTTCCTTGAATAATGAAGCACAAAATAGACGACAAGCTTTCTTTCAAATAATTCTTGGCCGTCACATTTCCAATTATGTTTTTTTTACCTGAAGACTATGCGGAGTTGATCACAGATCCACTTAAGGTGTTCGATTCGTTCTCTGTCTTTGTTGAACCCATAAGTTACCAGAGAATTTTCCATTTGCTTTCAGTGTTCTACATAACAGCACACTTAATAAAATATTAGAAATGCAGCTCACTTTGATTTCGGCTCGACGGGCGACAGATTGTTGTCGAAGTCCACTACTCGTCGCTTTTAAGATTCCACCGCCTGTCATTTTCAGTATCCAATTGACTTGCCATTATTGAGCTTCATAAAGGTATATTTTGTTCAAAGATCCACTAAAAAGCCATTCGCGTTACATGACTTTCGACGCCATTGCCGGTTAAGTTAATCGTTCTACTGTGTCCACCAGAGAAATCTACGCATTTCCCACTACCCTTTCGATCCTAAGGAAATACGCGCAGAAGGCTCTATGCACAACGACACCACGTAGCAGGAGAGTGACAGGCAAGACTTTTACCGACACGGAAATTAGAAAAATAAGAAAACGAACAAATCCCACCCACTTTCCGACTGGGATTGCCATACTGGCAACCCAGTAACAAAGAGATGCAATCGTTGCATAAGAGAAAAATTGACATCATATGTAAACCGGGAGCGGACACCCTGAACAAAAGGAACGAACTGGCGAGTGCGTGCCGGCACACAACCAAATATTTGATAAAGCATGCTTGAATCTGTTACAGAGTCATACGATACCGGACATTGCATTGCGCGCAATGAAAACACAAAAACTCGTTTCCGGTCTCGCACACATTTCTTTAGAACATATTTCCCTGTTGACCTGTCACGTGGTTTAATGGTTATCGCGATTGCCTCTGAAGGAAGAGATACCGAGTTCGGATCCCACTCAGACCTCCTTCTACGAGGTAGAGAAATCTGAGGCATGCGCAGCCAGAGCGCGACTAGTAAAAAAAAAGGGTTGAAAGCCCAAAAAAGGAGTTAAATCCTATACTTAGTTCTTCGAACAAAGAAATAAATGTCAAAGACCTTTACAAGAGTGTTGCATTTCATATTTCTCGCCTGCACTCACTGAATGACTCTTGGTCATGTCTAGTTTATGACTCACCTTTTATTTGAGAAACGTTCGGCTTACAGATCACGCTTAAATCTTGAACATACTCATAACGGCGAAGTAGAGGTTGTGTAGAAGAAATGCAATCCATTACATTTGTCTCATCACCCAAGCAACGAATTCTATTAGTATCAAACCACTGAGGAATGATGATATCCACTGCACTACTCGACCATCCTGTCCAAAGAATACTGTCGTTGAAACCAAGCTGCCTACATATCACCAATCGTGTTTCAGACGAGATTCGTGATAACCAGGGGACGGAAATTGATCCCCAAACCCCTTGAATTCCAATCTCCACTCTGCCAGCATGAGACACTGAAGAACCACGCAATCTCAATTTGTAACCTAGGTGATGTTATAAACATAATTAATGCATAATTTGTATTAAAGAATACAAGCTATTCTGAATAGAGCTCAAATAAGACCCCATGTGATCAAACCCCTGGGCTGCTGAAGAAACCTGCAATCGAATTTTTGGAATTAATGTCTCAGGTGCGGAAGAATGGAATAAGTCGTTGAGATGTACTGTTCTAGAAAAGCATGCAGATTTGGGGGTCATTTTAAAATATGTTTTCTCTATTTTTTCCTTCTTTACACGAATGAGATAAAGGTTAACATTTAATAGAAAGCTTACAGCTGCAACCACTGTGAAGCAGACAGTGATATCTGGACCCAATTCTCATTGTTGCTGCAAGTAAACTCTATAAAACACCCTTGTTGGCGGACAACCTACTAAAAGTAATTCGGGTTTTCTTAGAGACACTTGACCGACCCGTTTTCTTCCCATTTCTTACGCGCTTGCACGTACTTGAATAAAAACTCAATACGGCAGCTTCATACCTGCAAAAGTTGTGGATTGGCGAAGGGGAGGTCAGGAAAAGAGTTCACTGACGAAAAGATTTCCGCCACTACAGTAAACGTTTTTAAAAATTGTGCAAACAGGTTTCTTCAAATTCAGGAGCAGGATGTAAATTAGAATTCGCCATGAAGAGAGTTATCCACATTGCTATTCTGGCCTTTTTTCGAGATGAGACCAAAATTTTCTAAGTCAGTAATCATTTTCCATTTCCGTCCTGGGCTTGTCGCCTTGTCTTGATGATGAAGTCTGGGAATCTAATTTCCAAGCGTTATGAGGGCGATGACTCAGGCTCTGGTGGGTTCGACAGTGCGGGATTGGTCGAGGAAGGCGAGATGAAGGACAGTACTCGTATCTTAGCGTTGGGGAATGGAGATTGAAGTAATCATCTGATCTTTAAACATGTATATATGATTACAGAATTTCAAATCATTCAAGACAATTCAGCGATTCTGGGGGGCACGAGGCATACAACATAATCGGTTGCACTAAGAAAGCTGTGAGGAAACTCTGGAACTGAGGACACCAAGAGTGCACCCAAAACGAAAACTTAGGTTAGGTAATTACACCTTTAGAACTTCAGTATGAACGGCAAAGGAAAAGAGGCCCTCGCGGCTAAGGCAATGAGAGACGCCAATCTGACGCCAGCTGACTTTGCGAGCGGCAGCTACTTGGTTTGTTCCCAGATGAGGCTTAAAAGTAAACCCTTTACTTCGAAGGATAAGGTATGATACACAGGGAATGGAGAACAATATGTGTAGAAGGCAGTTTTAATTTGTGTGTTTAAGAGAACTGAACTAGCTAGGTATAGTACCGACTACCCTGTTGAGGATTATTCTTTCATGTGGTTCTACTCTGGTTCTAGCTTGACTGATGCCAGTCTTGAACTGTTTGACAACAAGACGCAACTGCAACTGCATCTTACTTCATCTAACAGCCAATCATCACCTTTTTTTTTTTTGAAGCTAAGTTAATGAAATACAATCACTGAAGATAAAGTAAAATCGTAATAACGATGGTATTTGGAAACCAAACTGTCAACACACCAGAATTTGCGTTAACTCAAACAGTTGAATAAAATTGGAAAAAGAATTCTCCATCTGTTGACCTGGACTTTTTTCATGTTATGTCGCTTCTAAACTTAGTAATATTTTTGGTATCATTTTGTTCTGCTGTTTTCTTATTAAACAAATCGTTTAATTTCCAATTCCCAGGGTCACGCTGCTCAACCAAACTGTTACTACTTCAAATCATGCTGTTTCTCTACTTATATCTTCTCCAATCGTACCAAAAAATATGTCCTATTTTGAGACTTGTCCACTTTAATGTAAGACATGTTTAACAACTCTGCTCCTCAAAATATTTCTAGATTATTTAAACGGTAAAGTTGGATTCATCCCTTGAAAACTAGGTCTTCTTCTTCTGGTAATTTTATATTCAATATTCCTGACTTAACTAACAACATCATTCAGTCACATGTTTTGGCGCCAAAGTTTGTAATTTTCTGCCAACCCAAGTACGCCAACGGCCAAAAAAGCAAATTGAAAAGAAACCACGAAAGATGACTTTTGCTATTTTTCATGCCGAGGAAAAGCACCCACCCTCCTCTTAAAGATGGCAAAATATTTGGGATACCCTGGGGTACCCCCACTTATGTTAAAGCATTTACCCTCCTCCTTCTGGAACTTACTTCATCTATGCAGCTATTTTGTAGACCTGTCCCTACCCCGCACTCACTGTTCATCCAAAAAATTGTCACTTTCACTAAAAAACAGGGTGGATGTTGCCAACACAAATCGGTAAGTACCCTGGGTGTGAGAGAATGTTTTTCCCCCTCCTTAGTTACCTGTAACTCGGTGTAGTATGTAATGATAATTATTATTATCTTATGGTAGCTGCTCACTGCTTCCTTTGTTCTCACTGTTCTTCTATTGCTTATGTTTCGTGCAAAATGACTAAATTCATATATGCTATTTGCTTGATACGTTCTTTTCACTCCCTTATTTACACCTTTTAGTTATTATCAAGTAACTCTGTGAAAATGACGAGTGATTTATGGTGAAAAAAGCCGCGAATAGCTCTGCTACCTGCGGGTTGCACAGAATTATTACTGTAATATATCCAAAAATCAATTAAATGTTGTTCGGGCAGTGCCCAAATTTGAGATCGCTTATTAGATCTGAAAAAAAAGGGGTGGTATGGTATTCCACCAAAAATCTGTAACCTGTGCATGACAGCCCTACATTATGGGTTCGATGGTGAAACAAACACAAAAAGATCTTTAAGATTACGATGGGTGTCATTCAAGGCTTCACTGACATCTCGGGCTTTCTTTTACGACTCGTCCGGCGTCAAAGTAGACAAGAAGGCATGCTGTGCTGTGAAAGATGATGGAACCATGCTGAGGCTGAAGTTTACATCAAAACTCAAGGACCTCAACCTCGCCGACGACTTGGCTTTCATTCCGTCAGAAAAAGGCAAAAATGAAAGGAAACAGAACTGCAGATAATGCAGAAAGAAGAGGTTTTCCTTTGGGTCAGCGGTATCTGCCGACTGTTTTCGAGCTGGCTCGCTCGAGTGGGAGCTGGCTGGGCTTTGACTCTAACCGAGTATGGCTCACTGCGATATGAAAAAAATTCTTCCTGGATGACTAAAAAAGCTGAGATTTTTTGTCCTGGCTGACTTTTAAACTACCTTATATAAATGCATAAGCTCCACGCTTAGCTTGTCTACTGTTTTTGTCTTTTTTCGGAGAACTGCTTATTCCGGAACGGCCCCTATATACATTGTAAGTTTTCTCATTTGCGAATAACAAGGTACTGAGCATTTCGGTTGAAAACGCGTTGTTGTGCTGAAATATTTCACAAAGGGGTGAGTTAAACTGTCTTTCATCTAGAGACAAGGAACAGTGAAAATTATACCGTATATTAATTAATTATTAGTTAGTCATTAATAACTGGCATGAAAAAATACTTTCGTACTTTTTGCCTAGAGATGGAATGTTCTTGGAATGTTCATGTTGAGACTTTATGTAAGAAAATCGCGTCTGGTATTGGAGCGTTGAAGAGAGTGAGGTCTTTCGTTCCACATGAGACTCTCCGATCAATCTTCATGTCTTTAGTACAGCCTCACTTTGATTACTGCGATTCTGTCTGGGGATGTTGCGGCAAAACCCTAGCCAGTAAACTTACAAAACTTCAAAATCGCGCTGTGCGTATACTCACTTACTCGAACTATGATGCCAACGCTGATAACCTTATCCAAAAACTTGGATGGATAAAACTTGATTCTCAACGAACAATCCATAAGGCTGAGATGGTTTATAAGTCGCTTAATGGTCTTACTCCCGATTACCTTAGTTCTAAATTTGTTGACCGTAGTAGCGTCTCCAGTTACTCCTTAAGGGACACAGAGGGCAAACTAGCTATCCCACAGCCACACACAAACTATATGAAAAATAGCTTCAGCTACACTGGAGCAGTTCTTTGGAATAATTTACCAATCGAATTGAGGCAGGCTGACTCCCTTAGAGCGTTCCGGGCTGGCTGCGAGCGTTTCTTTTCATCAAGTTAATCTACAATTCTATACACGGCACTCATGTAAAGCAGGTTTTTATTTTGTCATTTAATATTATAGTTATATTTATTGATTACTTAGAACAATTTTGAATAATGTAGCTGTAGTCGTTGTATAATTTGTATTATTAAATTTTCAACCTCGGATAATGCATTTCGCGTGCTCTGATTGGTTCACTCAATCTCGGTTATCAGCTCATATACCTTGGTTTGACCTTATATGGTAAATGATTGCGTTAAGCGTTGCTAAACTAAAAATGTTTTCGCCGGAATGCGAAATTACTCTTTGAATAAAGCCAAAAAGGAGAAAAAAAACTTTTTTGGGGGAAAGTTTGGATCAATTCCGACGTTTAGAAGTACGCGAAAAGGCAAGAAATGTTTTGTGATGAGCCTGCGTCTGTCTGACAACAAGGTATTACACAACATCGCATCAGTTCTCATCAAGTTTTTTTCGATTTCGCTCGTATTTGCTCGCTTTTTCCGCTCGTATTTCGTACTTCCAAATTTTTGGAGTTGAAGGAATTTAATAAAACAATTATTCCATTCGCGCTTGTTGGATATGAGACTGGTTATAGCCAACTCGGCGCTACGCGCCTCGTTGGCTATTTACCATCTCATATCCAACGCGCGCTTATGGAATAATTGTTAAATAATTCTGGTAATTAATTAGGTTTTTATAGTTGCGACTGATGAGTTTACCGTGTCTAAATAAAGTTATGCTATCCTATCCTATCCTATGTTTCAGTTACGGTCTGTAATGAAAGGGAAACTATCGTTGTAAAAAGAGGAGGGGGGGGGGGGGGGGAGGCGTAAGCTTATTATTTACTGGGAAAACGAAAATTTCCAATAACTTACGCTGGCTGGGAATAGTCTCAACATGATAGATCCCGCTGGCTGGCGCCCACAAAGCAATACCTTTACCTGGCTGGGAAAAGGCATCAAAATAATTGATGCTGGCTGGCGACCTCGGAATAAAATCTATTGCTAGCTGGAGCAGGAGGTCTGTATGTTGAACGCAGTGAGGTCTGTACACACGACCGAGGTCAAGATTCTCCCATACAGACTGACTACGCTCGGTTAATCAGATGTTTATTATATGGCAAACAAGAACAATTTAATTCGTTTAATGTAACTGGTTTGTAGTAACTGACATTTTGCTTGCGAACGGAGATGAGCTGAACTTAATTCTGTCAAAGCTAAGTTTGCTCGTCATCCTCTCTTTTGTCATCATGCTGTTTGGCACTTCCATAAATAAATATTGGTAGAAGAAAATACTCGATATTTTTGCATTTTAGTTTGCATCTTTTCACCACAAAACATTACCGGTCTAGATGCCGGTCTAGATGGGAAAATTAAATCTAGTTACTGAGTTTGAAATCTGTAACCAAGTAAAAGTGAAGAAAATTTAAAATTTCTCCTCAGAAAAGTTCTTTTAAGTGATAAAGAATTGCAAAACTTGGACTGAGTTCTAAAAACAACGGACGGAGAAAAATAATGTATAATGTTAACTTAAGGTGATTCTTTTTCACACAAAAAAGTGTCCATGACTATAGCTATATCTAACGAACTCTTTTGAATTCTCGTTGTAGACTGATTAATTGCTCTTTCCTTTAATGAAAGGTTCACTGGCGATTGTTGCATGTGAGACGAACGTTTTGTTTGTTGGTGGAGAACTGCAGTTGAGAGAGAGATAGATGTTTCTTTGTTGCGTTACAGCTTTCATTTTGTTCGTGTCCATGGCCCACAAATGCGGCTAGTATTTCACTTAAAATTCGAAGCATTTTTCTCTGATAGGTGGTTTTTGACTAAACTTGACGACTTGCTGGCATCCAAAATGGTTTCCTGCTTAGTTCTCGAGTCTCGTAGCTCTTCATCGAAACTATCAGTGTCTTGATCAGTCAGCGGTGTTTTGTTGTTTAGATCTTAATTTTTGCGAAGCTTTCGACCTCAAAGTTAACTCCGAAGCTTAAGCTTTGACATGGCTCAAACACCTGAAATAGACTTGAAATGTAAGTGCGTACTAAATTTCTGCAGGGATAAGATCACAGTCCACGATGGAAACGTTGAGTGTGATACCGTTCAATATATACCGAGCACCTCTGTGTTCTCAGTGATTGGCAGTATTCCCAATGGTTTGGTAAGATGTATATTATGGTAGGAACAAATCACTAAAGACTCTTTGGCTCAGCAGAGATAGGTATCTATACATGTGACGCATTCCCTACCAACAATCCTTAATAAATGAAGATAATCAACAATTTTTCCATTGGAACGCGTGGCATATGAGACGGTTATTAAATTGTGAACAATCTTCATTTTACAAAAAGATCGGAAATTGTCTCAATTTTCCAAAAGGCTAGAGGAATCAGTTTCGATATTTGTCATGCGCTATACGAGCTGACAAGCAAAAATGACTGAGCGAATCAGAAAGCTAGAAATGTAATATCCGAGATTGAACATTCAATAACAAATAATCGTCTGTGAAGGATTACACTGCCAAGTTAATAAACTGTGAAGTTATTTTTAGCATTCCAATGATTTAAAAATTATTTTAGTATTCACGATGGAGACCAAAAGAGAGTGATATACCCTTCTTTTAACTCAATGGACAGCTGTTACTTTACGGCTTCAACTTTATGATACACTTCCTTGATTTCTAAATTAAACTGTTATATTTACCTGTATCAGCCGTTTCATTTGTGCAGGCAACACTCATGCAGGTAACATCTGTAGAAGAATGGTACTCTAGACCACACTGATTTAAGGATGTTTCGCTGCCGTTGCAGCGTAAGTTTGTAAACCAAGGTGGAACAGCATTGTCAGAGCAAAAGACGCCATACCCTGACGATACGACCGCCGCATATCCAAGGTGCCTACAGACCACAATCATGGCGGCCGTCTTGCTGGAACTCGAACTCCAGCGCCAAGG
Organism: Montipora foliosa; assembly: GCF_036669935.1. Taxonomy (NCBI): domain Eukaryota; kingdom Metazoa; phylum Cnidaria; class Anthozoa; order Scleractinia; family Acroporidae; genus Montipora; species Montipora foliosa. The sequence continues at coordinate 43,446,797 of NC_090874.1, read as the reverse complement.
ATATATGGATCCCCATTTCCCATAAAAATGGACTTCGACTCGCCCCATGTTTGGTAAGTGGGATCCTTTAAGCCGTAACTTCAACTCTGAAGAGAGACAAGAAGAAAAAAACAAACAAACAAAGAAAACAATAACGCTTGTACCCAAATTTGGCAGTGTGTGTGAAACTATGCTTGTCTGTTAGCATTGATTCGACTGTGCTTATGAATGGTGAGCTTACTGTATCGAACCCAGCCGATAACCTGGCTTCACCTTAGCGAAATGGCACTGCGTTTCTTAAGTAGTTACGTAGGTAGCTGCGAGGGATCCAGGGTAGTTCGGGTTGTTCCAGAAATCACTCAGAAATTTTCAAGTTTGTGCCAATTACCAAACTAAAATTAAATTAAAGGAACAAGAGAAAACGTCTCATCTCATCATTCTATCAATCACAGACTACCCGTCCAAGCATTTTGGAATCGAATTATACAGTCAAACCTCTATTAAGCGAATGAAGGGGTAGTTTCTAAAGAAACTGTGGTGCTGCGTCGGTGGGGAAGTAGTATACAAAAATTTGGTTTTATCAACGGAGTTGATAATGTAAATTTGCCACCGTACAGAGATTCTAAAAGCTGACGTTTCGAAAGTTAGCCCTTCGTCAGAGCGAATCGAGGGATTATGGGTTACGTGTAGTTTTTATAGTAGAGTAGGAGCTACGCTATTGGTGGTAACATGGCAACGTGAAAAATAGGAATATATTAGTTAAATGAAAAGCGTTCGTTAATACCGTGAGGATTAAGGGTGCCGATTTGAAAGATGAATTTTTGTTCCAGATTCTTGCGGCTTTCCGTGGTACCTAGATGTAGGGAAAGGCCGCAGATAGCCATGTGTTTTTTGGAGTGGTTAGGCAGATTAAAATGGCGAGCGACTGGCTTGGATGCATCCTTGTCATTCTTCTCAACATCGCGAAGGTGTTCGCGGAATCGGTCACCTAGTCGTCTACCTGTCTCACCAATGTATAATTTATTGCATAACGTGCAGGTTATGCAATAAATGACATTTGCGGAGGTACATGTGAAACGATCGGTGATCTTAACAGATCGCTTAGGTCCCGATATCTTGCTAGTGTTAACAATGAAAAGACAAGTTTTGCATCGTGAGCGCGCGCATTTGAAAGTGCCGAGTTGCTCGTTAGTTTTGAGCGCGCTTCTAACTAAAAAGTTGTCTACGTTTTTGTCGCGTTTGAATGAAATAAGTGGAGGTTGCGAAAAGATTCTACCAGTCTCGGGATCATTTTGGAGTAATTTAAAATTACTAAGAATGATGCTTTTGACTGCGTCATTATGAGGATGGAAAGTGAGGGTGAATGGAATTCTGTCATTCTTATCTTTTTGTGACGTTTGTAGTGATGACTGTCGATCAAATTGTTGGGTGCGATGATGGCCCGCTTTGACCACAGAGACAGGATAGCCACGTTTTTCGAAGAACTGGCACATCTCCTCTGATTTGCTGGAAAAATCGGAGTCATCACTACATAGACGTCGAAGTCTAAGAAATTGAGAATAAGGGATGGAGTTCTTGACGTGTGATGGATGTGACGATGAATACAACAAATAACTGTGTGAATCAGTAGGTTTGTAGTGCACACTAGTACATAGCACGTTGCCTCTAATAGAAACTTTGATATCTAGAAAAGCCAATGAAGTTTCCGAAATTTCCCAGGTATATTAAAGATAAAAGCGGTCACCCTCTATTAGGCGGTCACCTATCAATTTCCCGAAATTTACTTCCCATATTTACTGTAAATTTGACCTCTATTAAACAGTCACCTCTATTACGTGGGCGCGGTCACCCTTTGGATTTTCCAAATGACTAATTTTATTGTAAATCACCTATATTTAACGATCACCTTGTTACCAGATAACAATCAATAAAAGGCATAATTTTGAACAGGAAGATATGCGAAGTGTGTCCAGTTTCTTTCGCAGCCCATCAAACGCAACCTAAGCATTGTCTGCGTAAAAATACACGTCTCTGTGGTGGGTCAACCGGCGCAAATGTCAAATTCCTCTTTTATCAGTTTCCGTTTCAGCCAACCACAAAAAAATTGTCACCTTCAAACTGATACTCGTAAGGCACCTCAAGGCCAAAGCCACCACCTCTGTTTACTCGTTTCCCTTTGACTATGACCTTTCCTATGTTCGTAGGCCTCTTTAGAAACTTGGTCAACCATAAAGCCATTAATCGTGGGACATGACCAATAACTTCGCATTCGTCCGTTACGTTATGTGGATGAAGTTCAACTGTTTGCTTGTTTGTTTGTTTCCACGTGATCAGTAATTTTCCTTACGACTGCTGCTACAGTTGAATCGTTTACATTGTTAGGCTCGCGCATGACTCTGTAAACGTCTCCTGATCGTGGTTCCCACTCAGTCATATACTCATGATAACCTCTAATAAAAGAGTTTACCTTTAGAATTTCCAAGGACATCTGTGCCTTTCAGCGTACTTTTGATTTGCCTGATGTATCTCTTGAGAATTTTTACACGTGCACAGAGCGGAATCATACTTAATTAAGTGGCACTCGTTATCACTTGCAATATGATAGACCGAGCCAATAAGAATTAAGCGGCATGTTCCTAACGACGCTGAGATAAGCAGAAGACAATTTCATCCAGTCACTACTTGAATGCTACGGAGCTTGCGATGTAAACTAAAAGTGAAGGAAAGGATGTCTTCTGTGGGACTTTGTCGTACCTGCAAAGCCGAAACCAAATATATTTGTTTAATTTGTCAAGCGCCCGTGCGCAACACACCAGATTGTTCCGTGTTTCTTCCCGAGGAAACTCTCCACTGGAAATCTAGTCATTCCGTATCCGCCTGTTTGTTGTGCAGCATCAACAGCAAGGAGAAGCCAAATTGCGACTCAGAGCCGCAAGATGTAGCAATGATCACACAACAGTCCAGCAGCGCCCAAAGTGACGAAGAAGCAAGAAAAAGAGCACTGCAAATTTCAATCTCAAAGGAAACGGGAGAAGGAAAATGTCTGAGTTTACAACAGAGAGTTGAGATGATAAACTACGCAAAGAGTCACCCCACAGAAGGATAGCGCAAAGTCGCTGAAAAATTTGGCATCGGTAGAACACAGGCACAAAAAATCCTGAAAGACAGAGAGGCAATCCTCGCTCAATACGAAAGTAACATGCAATCGAGTAAGAAGAGGTTCCGTTCAGCAAAGTACTCGGATGTTAATGAAACTTTGTGGGAGTGGTATACTGTCTGCAGGGAATCAAACATCCCTGTAGATGGTACAATGCTGCAGGAGGAAGCTTTGCTTATTGCAGAAAAGTTAGGAACAACTGGCTTTACCACTTCAAATGGCTGGTTGCAATGTTTTAAGCAGCAGTACAACCTGCAAAGAATGGCAACAGCAGGTGAAGACGGAGACGTAAGGAAAGAAACTGTAGAAAGTTGGAACGAGCGCGTTAGGGAAGTTACACGAGGATGGAACCCAGAGGATGTATGGAAGATGGACGAGACCAGAAGATTTTGTAAAGTTTTGAGTTGATCGGCGCATAAGTTATCCAACATCACAATCAATTTTCTTCCAAAAAACACAACAGCAAAGACGCAGCCACTCGATGCTGGCATCATCGCAAACTGGAAGGTCAAATATAAGAAGAGACTTATACGATATGTTTGCTCTAAGGTAGACAGAGTAAAGAACGCAAGCGAAATTGTGAAGTCCATCAACCTTTCTATGGCACACGAATGGGGAAAACATGCCTGGAATGAAGTGTTGCCGGATACAATTGTTAAATGCTTTAAAAAAATCAAATTGTATCCCCAGGAAATGGAAGAGGAGGACGATAAATTTGAAGGCAAGGACGAGTTACCAGCCCTGGAAGAGCTCATCGACAAGGTTGGCTCTTCCTGGGATGCTGGGGCGTTTATATCTGCAGAAGAAAGCATTGATGTATGAATGGGATTCGTAGAAGACTCCAACTCAAACTGGAGAAAAGATCTACGAGAGCAAATCCTCGATGAAGACGACATTTTGTCTGTTTCGTCAAATAAAAGAGACACTGAGACGGACTCAAACAACCTACAATTAAGACCGTATCAAATGCAGAGGAGCTAGCTGAACAACTAAAAGACTTTGGACAGTTTCATGGTCATGAAGAACTCAAGTCAGTGACTTGCTCCACCAAATAAAGCTTCGTAAACCCAAATCACAGATCCGACGACTATAACTGAATTTTTCCCTTCACGTTGAATAAGACGTCGTATTCAACATAAGGAGAAAATTCAGTTACGGTCGTCATCAGCAATTTCGAAATTATTGATGATGTGCTGAATGGATGCTTCCTTTACGGACAATATTACTGAAAAAATAGTTCGTGTTGCTTGAAGTCCTCAGAACATGCAAATACTGTTATCGCATTTCGCGTTACTGTTGTTGTGAACAATAAAATGTAAATTAGTTGATCGGTATGAAGGGAACCTCTGTTTGAGGATATGCGCATAAAACAGATACTGTACGAAAGTTTGAGATTTTGCTACGGCTTTTCGGGACCTTCGAGAAATGGGTCCCCGGTCAATTTCTGCCACATTACGGGTTTGATTTTAGGAAACTTCTATTAAGCGGTCACCTAGCTATTTCCCGAGGGTGACCGCTTAATATACGTTTGAATGCATCAGCCTCTGGCCTCGCGTTCTCGTGTTTCATTTAAAATGTCGAAAAATCGTTGGGCTGGGCCCTACCAATTACGCGTCTCACTGTCTTATTAAAAATTAACACGTCAAAAATGCGTCCAGAAACTTCCGAAACACCTCTCTGATTGGCCAGAGAGGTATTTTGTCTCGGAAACCACGCATCTTTGCTTCTGATTGGTTGTCTCTAGCCATAAAGATCTTCCAAAACACCAGCAAAGCTATATCAAGGCCTACTTCCCCTTGACAGTCGAAAATGAATGAAGGAATAATTGCCACATGCCTGCGGCTTAAGGTGAACCATTCTGTCAGAAGCAGGACTTCTCTCCTCATGATGGTTTAATCTTCGCAAGTATGAATTCCTTGCCAGGTTCAGACAAACTCCGATTCCTGAGGAATGCGTGGAAACCAACTGAGCATTTAGAATTTTTATACTTTTAAAGGAAAGCAATGTTACACAACACAATCAGAAAAGCTCAGTTCAGTTTGTAAATGATACAGCTTCCATTTCCAGTTACATTCTTCCTCCCGGTGGCAAGAAAAATGATTGTTGCTACTCAGCGGCTATTTATAAAATCTTCACTCGATCTACTGAATTTCTATGGTATTATTTCGTCGCATTTATGAATTACACGTACATTATTCGCAAGCTGTTTTCTTTATTAAAAAGACAAAAAAAAAATTATCAAAAAAAGAAAACAACAAACTAACTCTAAGCCTACTGTTGGCCTCAAACGACTGAATGGGAATGGTGTGACGCGTAACGCAGCGGAACTTCCGAAAGTACTAAATTATCTCTTTTCAATAGTTGGCCAAAAGCTAGCGGCAAATGTACGTGATGCTAACTGTCGCTATACAGAATACTTAGAAAATCCTAATTTTCCCAGTTCCTTTTCTCTGAACCAGTTATTCCCCCTGATATTGAATTAGAAATCGCGCTTCTACCAGCAGGAGGAGGAGGCGAAGGCGGAGGCGGAGGAGGCAGCGTGGTCCAGTGGGAGTAGGCCTCCGGGTTCAAATACCGTTCTAACCTCTGGTTTGGATTTGTTTATGGTTGTCCCGGATTTAACTCTACCACGCTTTGTAAATAGCCAACTGGTTGCCTCCTGCCATTTGGGGTTCTTAATCATGTTTCTGTGAAGTTTGAATTGTTTCTTTTAGATTGCTAAAAATGGAGTGCCTGTGATCTGGCTTGATATAGCTAAGTGCACTTCCACTGTAAAACAAAGCATAAAACAGGGTCCCAAAGGAGGGCGGTCCCTGGAGCCCTGGATTTTTTTGCTGTGGAGCCCGGAGCCCGATCATTTCTCCGCCTGGAGCCCTGATCGTTTCTAGCTGTGGAGCCCGGAGCCCTGAAACTTTTGCTATGGAGCGCGGAGCCCAAATATTAAATTCCAATCATTTTTAGTACTCAGCCCTCACTGCTTTTGTTTGCCTACTGCTAGTAAATGGTATCAGGAGAGGACAAAGTGCAACAGACGATAGAAACATGCATTCTTTTTGCCATTTGTCTGAGGTCAAGTTGGTTACCTTCGGATTTAATTTTACGGTTTTTTTTTTTAACAAAATGAATCAGAAAAAAAAAAATCATCTAAATAAATCAGTTTTTTTACTCCAAACACTTACCCAGACTCTCACACTGGATTAAACCGTCAGCTACATATTGCACTCCTTGAAACGTACAGGTTAAACAGTTGCTAACTTGCTCTCAAGGAAATATAACGTTCTGCAGGAAAAGGTCATCTCTATCACCACATACAGGACACTTTCGATATTGCCAATCATAGCTGTATGTAGTAGGACGAGTGTCGTATGTTGACCAATTATATCCTATACAGGTAGCTCACCGCGAGTTCTCTCTGTAGCTCAGTGCTTAGGTTGGACTCCCGTCTGGGACTCAAATGTTTGTTCATTGTCCAACGCTTGTGACAAACTGACTAACATCTTTCACATTATCTTTTATGTCCTATCTTTTATGTTCCTATCAACAGTTACTTTCAGTGTCTCGGTCGTGGAATTAAGAGAATTAAGGCACGCAAGAATAAAAAGTCATTAGTTTTTTATTTGAAATTTATCAGCTAATTTTCTTTGTAAAGTAGTATGTTTCTTTGCAGCAACTTTGAATGCCAAATGTTTTGGCTTCCTCATTTAAACCGTGGTTTGTGGCCAAAGAATTATTGAACTCGGAAAGGGATGTCGCAGCTCCATCACGTTTTAACATAAAGCTCCAGCGGTGTCAGGGCTATTCCGTTCCAAGTTTGTACAAGCACGCTGTTGCATCAAGCAAATTTTCTCTCAGTTCTCGAGATGTGCTTATTTGAACTTCCTCTGCCTGTCCTGTCGACATAACAGGATTCGAAGCGCTGTAATTCTAAAACTCGCTGAAATCTAGAGGTCAGAGAGAAAACACATAGTTAACAGCAAACGCGACAGCAAGCCCAAACGGATGACACAACTGACAGGGGTCTGGCAACGAGCAAAGTCAGCAAACCACAGCAAGAATGACCACGTGACCATTGTTTTCCCGCCATTAATCAGACTAATTACGTTTTCGGTTTATCCTTGTCAAGAAAGACAAAAGAAAGATGGAAAAACGTCGAATTTTAAATTCCGTTTATTCCCTGATTTCATTTTGGGTGAAAATTGGGACTACAGTCTACTAGTTAACAATGGAGCCCGGAGCCTTAAAGTAGCTGCTATGGAGCCCTGGAGCCCCGCTTTTTTAGGCCGAGAGCCCTGGAGCCCTAAACCCCTTTGGGACCCTGCTAAAACAAAGCATACGAAGCATACCCGCAAACAAGGCTTTTCACGTTTTAAAATGTGCAAAGAACATACTCTCTTCACCCTTAGCTGAGCTTATCAATCTCTCTGGTCAAACTGGAAAATATCCTTCAAAGATAAAACATGCAAAAATTATCCCAGTATACAAAGACGACGATGAGACTCAGTGACCCTAGCAACTTTGTCCTATTTCGCTACTCTCCCCCTTCAATAGAATATTTGAAAAAAATAAAATAAAATGTTTAACCGATTCAAATCATACATCGAAGATGATGAACTTTTGTATAAAGCTCAGTATGGCTTTAGAGACGAATTCTCCACTCTGCTTGCAATTTTGGACATAGTGAATTTGTTACAAACGAATATGGACAAGAAAATGTTAAAATGTGGCGTTTTTATCGATTTTAAGAAAGTGTTCGAAACTGTAAATCACTCTCTA
>NC_090874.1:43428888-43433888 GCF_036669935.1 Montipora foliosa | reverse complement strand
AGTCACAAACGAGTAGTAGTGGTCTGCACCAATAAGAACATCTACTTGAACTGAACCTCAAGTATAACAATCTGCAAGAGTTAAGCCTTGAAGATGTTCTTATGAAAGACCGACTGTACTGACCCGAGGGGATTGCAAGTTTTGGGAATAGAAAGGGCCTCCATCTCCACCCTTGAAGCTCCCTTCATTGGTGAAAGGGCAAATTTCACTCTTTGTAACCTCTTCGCTTCGCTTTTGTGACACGTAATAACTCTGAGGGACCTTGCAGGTCAAGGACCTCCGCAATGTTCTATCATATATACGAACGTTGACTTCCTGAATCTAGCAAAACACGGACTATCATTTCTTGACCCTTAACAATTAACCTGGCCAATACTGTTTGCAGGAGTGTTTCTCTCATAGGTAATGCAGGTTTAGTTGAGGCCAATCCACTTAAACTAGTGTTGCTTACGTGCCGAGGTGTAGCAACTGACTGCTGCCCATGCAATAACCTGTGATGTCGGTGACCACAATTCGCTACAGAACAAGTAGGATGGCGACAAACAGTTTGTTCTCTTGTACTAGTTTCCATCTGTTATCAAGTGATTTTTCATTTAACACTGGGCAGTTTTGTGACTCATGATCTGTCTTGGAGGGCGTGTTTCACAAAATAGCGCAGAAGCAGTATACATCTCATTCTCACCACCCATTTTGGGAAATGAAGACTTTCTTCGGTTTTCAGAAATGTAATTGTCTGGGATGCTGTTCATATTTGAACCTCTTTCTCTGGCTTCTTTGGATACAGCTTGCCGTTTAAGTAATTTAAAGAACAATTCAAAGCCTATCTCATCTTCCTGAGTGTCTGCAAGTTTCAAATCCCGTTTTTATAATCACTGAGGAGGTAACTTAGTCAAAAAGGGGTAACAAAGTACATTCATGGCTCATTGGATCTTCTTCAAGAACCTCTAAAGCTCTAGTTCTGTTCATAAAGTTATAATCATAGAGATCTCTGAGGGAGGACGCATTAACAACAGACTTAGCGTCCATCTTGATGACAGATTTCACTAGAAATGAGATGATCATACGTTTTTTTCCATACCTGTGTTTAAGGCATTCAACAGCTGCTTGATAATTTGCTCCAGTTACTTCAAATCCCTCTATTGCTTTCAAGGCATTACCAGTTAGAACTGAGCGTAGATACGTAAACTTCTGAACATTGGGTAAGTCAACATTGTTATGCCCTGCAGCTTCAAACTGATCCCAGAAGTTTTGGGTTTTGGTAAATACATCGCCATTAAACTTAATTCAGATTTGAAGATACACGACTGTCACTGTATGCAAGATCCTTCGAGGAGAGATCTTCCATATCGCAATCTTTAGTTAGGAATTCATGAGCAGCATCCACAGCTTTATCTACATCACTCAAAAATTTCCTCCTGAATCATATCCTCTGCCACAAGCGCGCTTAATTCATTTCTCACTTGAAGATAATTCTCACGGTACACAGCTCAACTGTACTTTGATTTTGTTGCTTGCATTTTGACTTAGATGCAAAATATCCTGAATCAACGCATCCATATACATTCGCAAGGCTCTGGCTTTATGTCTAATTGAACGAACCTCCTGAATTTCAACTTCACTTTTCACTTGAAGAGATTAATTCGAAGCCTCGGCAAAATTCGAACCTTCCTTTAATTCTGGTGCAATAACATCTGATTTTGAATCGTGCTGAGCGTTCACTAACCTTTCCACTGAGACGCTTCTCTTTCCAGTAGTCGGCAATCCCCTTTTGCCAAGCGTTTCACGAATTTGATGGACTGTGAATTGAGATAAGTCTTACGGTTTTTCTCGAGGAACTGGTGGCCTTCTTAACACCCACGTGGTTGCAACTGTTGACCTTGCGAAAAATTAAAATATACTGCTGAAATATCTCCTTGTATCCGGCTGTAAACGACCATGTTAAGAATTACGACGAGACACTGAAGCGCAACGCAACTTTAATCCACTGGACTCGGCTACACATCTATTTACAAAGGGGATGTATAGGAGTAAAATGCTACGACGTACAAAAACCTTCGATAACAAGAGCGGGAACAACAACGAAAAAGTCACATGACACTCTGAGTCCCACAAACCTAGGTGGGGTTAGCATAATTATTCGAAGGTCCAGTCTCTCAGGATTCTTTTTCATTCTTCCAGAGCGAGTACGGGTTGTAACAACCACAATCAGACTCGCTAATTTTATGGACCGCTCCACTTTAGTTATCATGCCCATTTCTTCCATTCTGTCCAGTTAAGCTTTCACTTTGTCCCTTTTTTTAAAGGGTTAGGATTAAAAATTCGCCTTGGCAGGTGGACTACAGGAGTGTAACCAGTGTTTCTAGAGTTAAGTCGTGAGTAGTGGTCGTTCAGGATTTTCTCCTTAAATTGATGGCAAACAGTACAGAAACATATACTGGTGCACGTGGAGCGAAAAAAAAACAGACTCATTCATCAATCTGTGAGAACTTTAGGCCGGTCTTTCATATACCGGGCTGTCATCCTCTTCCCAACCTCTTCCCAACGAGTCTGATCACACACGACTGGAAAGGGAGCTTATGCACGATAGCTTCCTCACGGCCGCAAAAGGTACTACGCATTGACACGAAAAACTAAAAACTCCAACTATGCAACAGTGAACAGCTGCAGTGAACAGTGATCATTCTTACAAGTTGAGTATAATGAGCTTATACAGTCTTCTAAGTTAATATGCCTGGAGATACAGTCAAAAGTCTCAGAAAGAAAAAACGAGGTCTTGAAAACTCAATTAGGAAAGCTGTGGTCTGAATTTAAGAATCTGGAGTCTTCGCTTGCTGCAAGAGAAACGATTGCTGCGATTGAGGCCAATGGCGCCGTGGATGGCGAAATTGTAAAGAGCCTTGAGTTCCTCAGCAGTGAATATGATGACATGATTGCCTTTCGAAATGATGCTAAAAGGCAACTCCAACTTCTTAATGAGAGATTGTCGAATCTTGTTAAACAAGTAGATGAGATTTCTGAGGCTATCGACGCCATTGAACAATACAGTTATCAGTACAATGTCAAAATTGTTGGGATACCCGAAGTACATTCCCGCGAGTCAGCAACAGAAACGTCCACCCTTTGTGTTAAGTTATTTCGTGCAATGGGAGCGGAAATTTCCATACAAGATATCGATATCACCCATCGTACCCCATCCAGAAGTGCCACTTCAGGCCCCAAGCCGATTATTTGAAAGTTTTCGCGTAGACCTACTGAGGAGAATGTCATGAATAGTCGTCATGACTAGTCGTAATGAATTGAACAAGCTTACTCAAAACTCCGTTGGATTACCAGAAGAACAGTCCTTATCTGATGCCAAAATGTATGATCATTTAACTCCTAAGACGCAGTGGCAAAACTGGCGGAGGAACGGGTCTTTATTTACAGAATAGCCTTGAGTACAAAATTCGTTCAGATTGTAAATATTCTGATCCCGATGTTTTCGAATCATCGTTTCTTGAAATTTGTGTTCCCCGTGGGAAAAGCATTATTAATAGTAGGTTCTCTCTATCGCCCCCCTTGTTGCAATGTCGCGGCTTTCTTAGAAAAGTTTACTGAAATTCTTACAAAAATTTTTAAAGTGACAAATATTGTTATCTTGCTGACTATTTTAACCTTGATCTGCTACATAGTTAATGCATGGAGATGGTTATGAAAATGGACAAGTTCCTTTGTTTCATGTTTTTGTCCGTATTTTTGGCCATGACCCTGCACAAAAGACGCCTTTTTTCGAGAAGATAACCAATCAAATCCTTCGATTAAATTATGCGCAACTAATTTGCGAACCCGTGCGAAGCGAAAACAAAAGATTGTGCAGGGTCACGGTCAATTCAACATCGATTGCAACAACATTGTTCTCGCTTTTGAAAGTTCCAAGGTTTCATAACCAGTCCCTCGATTAACTATGTCTGCTACGATATGCTGACCATGAACCCACCCAAGAATTTTTATTTTATTGTTTGTTTTCTCGTATGTTTCTTACTTTGATAAGTAGGCCGACACGTATATCTGCATATTCGGCCACGTTAACAGAGAACATATTCACAAATCACGTTGAAGCTGAGTTTTTTTCGGGCATTGTTATCAATGACATCTCTGATCACCTACCGGTTTTTGCTTACGTTTCTGGGAATTCTGGTAATGATATTCATAAAAGAATGTGCGAAATTTCTCTGCGGATAATTTAAACAATTTTCGTGACCACCTGTCTCAGGTCAACTGGCCCGCACTCTTCGATGACAATGACCCAAATATTTCTTATAACAATTTTTTGAACGAATATTCTCGGCTTTATGACAATTGTTTTCCTATGAAAACTCTTAAGTCGAAACATAGTGGACGTTTAGCACCATGGATGACTAAGGCCTTACTAGTATCTGTAAAAACAAGAAAAATAAGTTATATAAAGAATTCATAAAATCTCCAAATTCAGCTCGTAAGGCGCAGTTTAAGTTCTACAGAAATAAATTAAATCATCTCATCAAAATTGCTAAACGCCAATACTATGATCAGAAGTTCATCTCGGCAAAGAAAGACTTAAAGGAGAGCTGGAAACTGATAAATGAAATTATCAATAAACGTAAAATCAGGTCAACTTTTCCTTCATCTTTTCGGTCTGCCGATACGGTTATTACTAACCCCGTTAATATAGCAAATGAATTTTGCCATTACTTTACTAGTGTAGGACCAAACTTGGCCAGGAAAATACCAGCAGAGGATACTCCTTTCTACTCTTTTATGAAGTGAATGCATAAATGAATCGCTTATTGTGAAAGCAACAACTCTTGAAGAACTGACTAGTATCTGTACAACGTTTAAAGTCAGGCAAAGCTAGAGGATACGACATAAAACAACAAAAATGAATGCACAAAAATAAGGGCTGGCATAACTACATATGGCTAGCCGAATAACTCAACAGTTAAACAACACAGGGTTGGGCGAATACAGGGTCGGGTTACGAT
>NC_090874.1:43416388-43423888 GCF_036669935.1 Montipora foliosa | reverse complement strand
CAATTTGGCATGCCCCCAAACTCCTTTAACGGGTGGGCTTGATGCTGGGGAAAGATCAAACAGAAACCCTGGACCACCCCTGGGTAGGTGGGACAGTAGGTAGGTTGGTCGGATGGTAGGTTACGAGGAAGGGAAGTGGGAAGGTTATTTATGTTGATGCATTGGTAAAACCTACCTCCTAACATTTTCCCGCCCTTACAAATAACGCTGGCAAATCTGTATGTCCGCATCTCTTCGGATTTGTTTCCAATCACATCATGAGCGCATGCCATTACGTTTTTCTCGTTTCCAGTGCAATGAAGATTTGTTAGCCACACGGGACCAAAAAATGGACCGTAAACTCTGTTCTTTAGGGCTACTTCTGCGCCATCTTGGTAACCAAGCTGTCGACAAACCACAGTGGCGTCATTCATATCCCAATTGGCGCTGCTGATCGATCCCCAGACTCCCCCGTAAAAGACCTCAACACGACCAGCACTTGCTAGCGTGGAACCTTGCAGACGAATTGGAATATCTAAAGAAGTACAGACGTGTTAACATTTCTCCTCTCAACCTCCAGAGAAAAAACTGAGAAAACTACAGTAGCCTTCTAAATATGAAGAAGTTTCTACAGGCCCATGTGGGGTTTAAAACAAGGGTTTTTTTTTTCCGAAAACTGGAGTTAAACAGCAATATCATTTAATTATCCGATTTACCTATCTGACCAGTAAGCATATTTGCCCTTCTACAAGAATAGAGGAGAATGCTCAAAATGTGAATCACAATCATTCTCATTCAAAAGGACATAATATATGATCCACACTCTTAACCCCGAGAAATTAAAGTTAGAAAGATCGTCGCACTTGGATTAGTTGCAAGGCGGCAGGTTTAAAATGCGGGTCACGGGTCATAAGTTCATGTGAATCCTGGTCTGTTGACAAAGGCAAAACTTATCAAATGCAAATTCCGATAAAGTGGCATTATGAACTTTGAATACACGCTTGAAAGGCGCGAATATTTCAGCTGATTCGAGCAGCACAACCAAGGATGGTCGAGTCTAGGATGTCTTTGGAGGAAGTGAGAAATTCGCTTCTTTTCTCGTTTGTAGAAAGCTCAATTAGGGAAGAGGGGTTTCTTGGAGAATATGAATCCTTCTTGGGAATCTGAGTTCATAAAAATACGGATAAGGTTAGCTCTGTGACCTTTCATTACGGATTTTTTCCCTTTGACATGGTGGTCTCAAATCCAACAAGTTCCACTGAATGGCACTAGATAGAAAACAAGCACATTTGACCTACAATCGCTATTTTACTGAGAGAGTTTTCATGACTGAACTCTGAAATTTTCGCTATGATTTCGATTTCACCGATGCCGGTAAATCAAGATAAGCAGAATCGAATACATATTTAACGAATTGGGTACTCAGCTTTAGAGGCACAATAAAAGAAAAGGCTAAGAAAATTGGAAATTGCGACATGTGGAAGAACTTTCACTGTTTTCACCGTACTCCCAATACATTCCGTCCCAGAATCACGACGGTCAAATGTCGCGCATTTTTTTTTTTGTTTGCCTGATGTTACCAACCCAGCCTGGAACCCAGAATTGCATCATATGGTGGGAATTCTTCTTTGCATTAGAGCTGGGGTAAGTTGAAAGAAACATAATTTTCACTGTTTGCATTAACATTATTAATTGACTTACTATTTTCAAATAAGGCAAAGGAAATAAACAAGGGAGCAAATATGTCATTGTTAACGGGCAAATGTGATGCAGATTCCGTTGATCTCGCCCGCTGAAAAAAACAATTCCAATACCTTTTTGCATCTGATCTATTTTTTCCGATTTGAACTCCATTCTTGAATATTGTAAATATGTGATTTCCTTGTTTTACGCAAATAATGGAAAAGATGAATTCTGAAGTACTGCACGAATATTAATTGAACCTCCGCTTAATTAATTTTTTTTTTACTTTATTAATTTACCTGTGACCCGTGTCCCGTGACCCGGCGTGACTCCCGACCCGTTCCCTGTATTTTAAGTCTGCCTTGAAAATGGATTTCAAGGCTTGAACAGGATAGTTCAGTTATATCCCGTAAGAGATGAATAAAATAAACATGTCATGTCCATTCGGGAGTTCAGACATATATAAATTTTACAAATTCTAAAATCACTTTTAGCGCATCTTAAAGGGGACTGAAAAGCTTATCTTCAAAGTTTCCAGGGACTGATTTACTTCCAAAAATCTAGACAAGCCATTTTCTATAAAAGTAGCGTAAATTGAATTTGATCTGAAAAAAAATATCTCGTCGCTGCCCTTCAAAACAACCGTAGATAACAAGTTAAGAGAATCTTCTCATGATCCATCTTACGTGCACTTATAGGTTTTAAAGAGATTAATTGTTCACCATGTTTCTTGAGGGCTCTTTGTTTCAGGCAGCTGTCAATAATTTAGTAAATAAACCCCTTCGGGCAGCTGGGATATTACGCTTACTGCTGATAATGTCCGGGGCCAATAGATTGTCCGAAAAATGAATACTTCACCAAGAAGCGAAGCTTCGAGGGCCGCAAATGTGATATTTTGAGGACAATTTCTCATAAAAGGACATTAGCAGCTGACATACCAGGAGGCCAGGAGGGGGTTTATTTCTTTTATAACCCTCCACTAATTTTCATAGCGAGCGAAAACCGCTCGTAAAAGGCTTATTGATGATGTGATAAATAATAATAATAATAATAATAATAATAATAATAATAATAACAACTTTATTTAAGGTGGCTAGAAGCAGTTTCACCACTTTTAAGAGACCTTCTTATTAGAGGGGTGTAACTACTAACTCTGTTATCACGCTACAACAATGTTATGGTACCACATGAAACACCAATTAATGGGGAACCTAAGATTTGAAAACAATGCCTTCTTGAAAGACGTCGCGGCATATAAAGGTCTGGGGCGAGAACGCCGTTCTTTGCGCGGGAATTTAGACTCAAGAAGAGCAACAACAAAGGCGAAGCGAAACTTTCTACAGTGCCTTTGTTTGCAAAAATGACATCGTTTAGGAAAACTCGGTACGAACTTTTGTTGGGCTTTTGCGAGGAAATCGTCAACGAGGATGAATTTCTTGCGTTGTATGACGTCAACAAGTCGAAAAATCCAGAGTATCCTTATTGGAACTATGAAGGATTTCGGTTGCAAGACAAAGATGAGGCTGAATGCAAGACGGAGTTTCGTTTCGAAAAGTATGACATTCCTCTCTTGGATGATGTTTACGACCTATCCGAAATAATTAAGTGTACATGTAAACAAGGAATAATTTGTGATAACATCGAAAGTTTATGTATTGTACTGAAGCGGCTGGCATACACTTGTCGTTACAGCGACCTAATGAGCACTTTCGCCAGACCTGTCCCTGAGATATCCATGACAAGCAATACAGTCATTGATTTCATATTCGAGAAAAGGGGTCGCCGGATAATAGAGTGGAATCACGCAATTTTAAATCAGAATGCACTACAAACATATGCCGATGCTGTGTACGATGAGGGTGCTGCACTTGACAAATGCTTCGGCTTTGTCGATGGAACACTGAGTTCGTTCTATCTGTCGTCCAAACACCAATCAAAGAATCGTATACTATGGACACAAAAAGATGCATGCCCTAAAATCTCAATCGATTGCCATACCAATTGTATTAATTGCCAATCTGGCAATATGGCCCTGTTGGTAAGGGTGCTTAAATATTTAAAAACAAAATAATACTGCAAGGTTGGTTGCAAGGTTGGTTGTACGGCTGTGATGACATATGCATTTTTGATTCATGATTTAAATATTTAAGCCAGAATAATTTTCAGTATTGTGTTATGTACTTACAGGAAACATAATTGTTATAACAAAGAACCCTTGTGCCATGTATCCGTGTCATAAAACACGGCAAAAACTAATAATAATAATGAGCCGCAGGCCAGTTTTTCCTTTATTTTTCGAATGTTCTCAGTCAAATGTCCCGTGGAAAAGATTTAGTAAACAAAAAATAAAACATGTAGGCACAAAAAACAAATTAAACACGTTGGTAAGCAGAACAACAATAAAGTTTTAAAAACCATTATGTACATATATAGATATATGTATCATTTTATTCCTTGCTGAGGGCGGAAAGCACGATGCCAGAATAATACGAGACTCCGGACTTTATGGATATGCCTACTCACCAACTGAATGAAGGTGTAGTTTCTAAAGAAACTGTGGTGCTGCGTCGGTGGGGAAGTACTATACAAAAATTTGGTTTTATCAACGGAGTTGATAATGTAAATTGGCCACCGTACAGAGATTCTAAAAGCTGACGTTTCGAGCGTTAGCCCTTCGTCAGAGCGAATCGAGGGATTATGGGTTACGTGTAGTTTTTATCGTAGAGTAGGAGCTACGCTATTGGTGGTAACATGGTAACGTGAAAAATAGGAATATATTAGTTAAATGAAAAGCGTTCGTTAATACCGTGAGGATTAAGGGTGCCGATTTGAAAGATGAATTTTTGTTCCAGATTCTTGCGGCTTTCCGTCGTACCTAGATGTAGGGAAAGGCCGCAGATAGCCATGTGTTTTTTGGAGTGGTTAGGCAGATTAAAATGGCGAGCGACTGGCTTAGATGCATCCTTGTCATTCTTCTCAACATCGCGAAAGTGTTCGCGGAATCGGTCACCTAGTCGTCTACCTGTCTCACCAATGTATAATTTATTGCATAACGTACAGGTTATGCAATAAATGACATTTGCGGAGGTACATAAGAAACGATCGGTGATCTTAACAGATCGCTTAGGTCCCGATATCTTGCTAGTGTTAACAATGAAAAGACACGTTTGGCATCGTGAGCGCGCGCATTTGAAAGTGCCGGGTTGCTCGTTAGTTTTGAGCGCGCTTCTAACTAAAATGTTGCCTACGTTTTTGTCGCGTTTGAATGAAATAAGTGGAGGTTGCGAAAAGATTCTACCAGTCTCGGGATCATTTTGGAGTAATTTAAAATTACTAAGAATGATGCTTTTGACTGCGTGATTATGAGGATGGAAAGTGAGGGTGAATGGAATTCTGTCATTCTTATCTTTTTGTGACGTTTGTAGTGATGACTGTCGATCAAATTGTTGGGCGCGATGACGGCCCGCTTTGACCACAGAGGCAGGATAGCCACGTTTTTCGAAGAACTGGCACATCTCCTCTGATTTTCTGGAAAAATCGGAGTCAACACTACATAGACGTCGAAGTCTAAGAAATTGAGAATAAGGAATGGAGTTCTTGACATGTGATGGATGTGACGATGAATACAACAAATAACTGTGTGAATCAGTAGGTTTGTAGTTACATTTCACATGTTCCTCCGCAAACAGAAACAGAAAGCAGATTTGCTGATTTGCTGGAAAAATCGGAGTCAACACTACATAGACGTCGAAGTCTAAGTTATTGAGAATAAGGAATGGAGTTCTTGACATGTGATGGATGTGACGATGAATACAACAAATAACTGTGTGAATCAGTAGGTTTGTAGGTACATTTCACATGTACCTCCGCAAATGTCATTTATTGCATAACCTGTACGTTATGCAATAGATTATACATTGGCGAGACAGGTAGACGACTAGGTGACCGATTCCGCGAACACCTTCGCGATGTTGAGAAGAATGACAAGGATGCATCTAAGCCAGTCGCTCGCCATTTTAATCTGCCTAACCACTCCAAAAAACACATGGCTATCTGCGGCCTTTCCCTACATCTAGGTACAACGGAAAGCCGCAAGAATCTGGAACAAAAATTCATCTTTCAAATCGGCACCCTTAATCCTCACGGTATTAACGAACGCTTTTCATTTAACTAATATATTCCTATTTTTCACGTTACCGTGTTACCACCAATAGCGTAGCTCCTACTCTACGATAAAAACTACACGTAACCCATATAATCCCTCTATTCGCTCTGACGAAGGGCTAACGCTCGAAACGTCAGCTTTTAGAATCTCTGTACGGTGGCCAATTTACATTATCAACTCCGTTGATAGAACCAAATTTTTGTATACTACTCACCAACTGGTCAGCCTTTATGCATCTATGGATTCCCTGCATATCCCCTTCGGTTACATCTCCAAGCACCATTTCGGAATGGAGGCCTTACCCCACAGATGCAGCAATTTAACAATTCCATGAGCCCAGTAAGAAGTGGAGTGGTTGTTTGGGGACATAATTAATTATCTTTCTTTCTTGACTTCAAGAAAAACTTGAATTTAGGGCTAAGTCAAATAGGCAAAATGTACATTGTGTGTGCCCTCTTCAGAAATTCTCTCTCATGCCTATATGGTAATCCCACTTCCCGGTATTTTGATTTGGATCCAGCTACTTTGCAAGAATACTTCTCTTAATTAAACCATTGGTGCATATTCTGTAAAATTTATTACACTTCTTAACTCAACCTTTGTATGCAAACTTATGGCTTGACAACTGTATGTAATAAGGACCAAAAAACAGTTTTTTGAAAGGCTTTGAAATCAAAAGTCACAATCCCCAAACAATGCAATGGTATTAATGCAAGACATCACAAAATGAAGTCGTAAGCAACAGAAAACACTCCGAAATCAAGGAATCTAAGTGTTTTTATTGATTTATTTAATTTAAACAGCCATTAAGACCTGAGATTGCTGCTGCTGGTGTTGCCGTATTAAATCCATCATCGGTTTTTGTTGATCTAGACAGCAAACTAGCTTCTTCTCCTCCAATTCGTGCTGCTTTCGTCGCATTGCCAACTCTTCTTCCCTCACTGCCTTCTCACATTCAGCTTTCTCTCGCAAAAATAAAATTGTTTCATTGGCACTCCTTCTCCTCCTCTTCTTCTTCTTCTTCTTCTTCTTCTTCTTCTTCTTCTTCTTCTTCTTCTTCTTCTTCTTCTTCTTCTTCTTCTTCCTCTTCTTCTTCTTTTTCTTCTTCTCGCTTTCCTGTTCTAGCTCCTTAGCTGCCCGCTTACGGCTTTCTGCCAACTGCTCCCCTGCCATCTTTCTCACATTTTCTGCTTTCTGTTTATCAGTATCCATTTTCTCTTTCCTCAATGCTTCATCAATCTCCTGGGAGGTGAAAGCAGCTTCCTCCATTTCAATAATATCTGCCACTGCTTGGTCCAAATCTGTGAGCTCAGATGATTTTCCGGTTGACTTTTCATTATCATTCATTTTCTTCCTGCAACTCTTAATTAAGATGTTTAGGTGATCACGAACTACTCTTCTTGTGACAAAAAAACGCACGCACACCAGTCGTGCTATTCAGGTTGTTACTAACTTTCTCCCACAATTTCAATTGCCACGATCATTGGAATTCTTCTTTGCAGAAAATGGATTTACTGCCAGCACCTCTCTGCACAACAGGATATCATGCTCGTTACTCCAAATTAAACCTGAATTCCTGGAAAATACACTTTGCCAAAAGACAAACTAGTCATTATAACGGTCTTCAAGATATAATTTTTAATTGCATAAACTGGAGTGCTTTACATGGATTT
>NC_090874.1:43401388-43406388 GCF_036669935.1 Montipora foliosa | reverse complement strand
AATTAATGGGTGGGTAATATGGTACGTAAGTGGACCACCGGACCTAGTTTGAAAACTCAATCAGATTTAGCAACAAGTCAATCTTTAAGATCATATACCACTCACCAATATCACCAGAATAAAAATAATGAGTCTTGCAGACTACTCCCACTTCATAAGAGTCTCCGAGGTCGCTGTCAACCATGTCACGATACTGACATTGCTGTAGGGTCTTTTCTGTACCAACGCATTGTACATCAGACATCACAACCGGTCCTGAACCCTCTCCAAAAGCTGACCTACTCAAAGCAGTAATGACTCCTGGGAAGCCTAACTGTCGGCAAACAACTGCAGCTTCCTTTTTTCGCCAGAGGAGCCGCCAATAGCTGCGACAGGATACCCTTCCCCAGATTCCATTAGAGAACACTTCAACACGACCAGCGTGAGACGAGGTATGACCAGTTAGACGGATATGCGTATCTGAAAAATAGAGACATACAGTAAAGGTAAACTCTCATTGCGAATGCATTTACACCTGAAACGACACGTACTCCCCGAAGAGAAAACCTGTAAAATGACAGCACAAATCGCATCTTTAAAACTTACATATCACATCCTCGCAAATCATGAGACCTAAATCCTAGTGTGGACTGAATGCTACCTCACTTAACTTTTCAAAACAGAGCTTCTCTTTTTAATAAATCTACTTCTTATACTAAAGCATGCAAATATCCTTTCTTCAACGTGAACCCAATAAATATAAAAATTCTTACAAATAGAGCGGTAGACTGCGAGCAGTCTCTTTTTTGCTCTAAATCGCTGAAACGAACGAACACTTCAAAATGGCTGAAACTGCGGTTCGCAAATACCGCGGGAGTTTGTTAGAGCGAAAAGCGAGAATGCAATGGTTTCATATTGCGTTTTGGAACCCCAGTGACAGATTGACAGCTCTCATTATCCTGCCTGCCATGCCCATTTGGAAAATATTCTCGCGGGAACCAATGATCGTTTGTTGCCGATAATTTATATGTAACGTTCGTTCGCCAACAAAATTTGAATACCGTGTAGTACTTTTATTTTGCGGGGTTTAATTTTTGCGGTTTAATCGCCAAAATAAAAGTACCGCAAAAATATCATGTTACACGGTAATTTATATGTAACGGTAAGGTGATGCCCGACGATTCCACGCCAAAAGAACACCAACAAATAAATAGCCCTCCAAGTCGGATTTTTGCATTTTATGTACTGAGAGTTCCTTCAAAATAATTTATGACAATTTTCCATCAAAACACAGCGCCGGTGAGCCTTCAGAAGCCCAACAACCGAAGACATCGTACGTGAACATGAATAATATTTTTAACGTCCTATGTCGAAGGGAGAAGAAAAGCTTTCCCTGAACTTTATTTTGGAGAAGCTTGGGCTTACTACATTTCAAAGTTACTCGCTTTCTCCTTGTGTGAAAGAGCAGCAACAGATGATCCCAGGACAAAGGAAGCGATGTCACGGAAGGAAGATTCAAGCAAATGTAATTCGCCAGTAATTCACCACATGTCTTACAGTTCGAAATCAAAAGTCTTCAAGAGCACCGCAGAAGATGATGGAAGCAAGGAATGCATGCTTGATATTTAATCCTTAATTTGTGGTAAAACGACCTTGGACAAACAATCCTTTTCGCAAACCAATTTATGCGTGATTATTTTGGCCATCTTTGAATCGGAAGAATCGTAGAATTGGAGAATGAAAATCTAAGGCAAATCGAACACTTAAGTCGTGAAACAGGTAGAATCGGAGGCTTTGCTCGTAAAATAGGTAAAAATCTTAGTGGTATAAAATCGGAAAATAGTACCAGTAAATCGGTGTATACCATTTCTGTGATTTTTGTAATAATCGCAACATCCTTGCGGCACGACATAATAATAATAATCACGGTTGGCACAACCGAATGCGACTCCTCTTTAAATTCTCATCGTAAACGGCATCCAACTTAACGCGAATTTAGAGTTGATTGACTTTTATCAAAGTTGATGTCATCGCTTCTCCCGAGATCGACCAATAAGAACACTTCGTCACCGGAGCGCTGGGGTTCCCAAACGCAATACGAAACCATTGCAGTCTCTCTTTTCATTCTAACCAACGCCCGCAGTATTTGCGACCTGCAGTTTCAACCATTAAAAGTTCAACGTAGGCGTTCCTTTCAATGATTCTAGAGCAAAAGAGAGACTGCTCGCAGATTAATAGAGCGGCCTCTGTCTGACGCTCTGTGGTCTGGATGCAGCGCGGAATGGTGCCTGTTCCTCGTTG
Source organism: Montipora foliosa (assembly GCF_036669935.1). Lineage (NCBI taxonomy): Eukaryota > Metazoa > Cnidaria > Anthozoa > Scleractinia > Acroporidae > Montipora > Montipora foliosa. The sequence goes on along the minus strand of NC_090874.1, from coordinate 43,404,108 downwards.
GCAGTGGCTTTCTCGGCCGGTCTACTTGCTTCTTGGTTGCTTCCATTTGTGTGGTCTGTTGCACTGAGATGTAGTGTGACACGCAGGCTGCTATGCCTGAAACACCAATACCGTTATGATGTGAAATGCTGGTTTATTTCAGTAGGAGATTGTCCACAGCAGTGGACCTAATATCAACCATTCACCCTTTCTGTTGATGGTTGTGCTTCGGTCACAATTTTGCCATCTCAGTTGATCAGGAAGTAAGGTCCTTACTTGTCTTTTCATTAGAACTTCGTAGCTGCGTCAGGATATGGTGTTGAAAGGTAGTGTTTCACTTAGTCCTAAATGAAGGTATTGCTCTCTTCGCGCTGTAAAAAGAAAAGATACCCTTTCTTGTTGCGCTGCCTCATAATACTTTTAGCTTTTCTGTTAGCAAGTGCATGTTCTGATGTGAAACAGTGGTGTTGGAGTCCCTCTGTCTTCGCAAAAACCAAAAAGTGGTTTGTCGACATTGTCTATGCGGCTTTGATTACCACGGGTGACGAACATGGCTCCCGGCTTGTCTCTTGTCGGTGGGAACGCAATTCACTCTGTCCTTGCAACTTCAGGATATCTGGTCCTCTACCACGCTAGTTGTAGTGGCCATCATGATCAGGTATCCCTAACACTAGGGCTCTAACACATCAAGGCGGATTCTTAGGTATGACTGTGATTTTGACAGGTTCTCATGTGTTCAATTTCGACGCCTCATGCTTTACCAGTTTTGATTTGGTCACCTTCTTAAACAGTAGTACTCTGACGTTTTTTGTCTCTATACTTGTATGGGGTTTGCCTGGGTGGTTTGTTGTAATTGTCTTGGATTGGTGTCGGCCACTTGGTCTTAGCTTAATGAGCTTTTTGCTTTGTCTTAATCTCTTGGTTTCCTCTTTTCGACTTGCATGCTTGCTGCTGTGCCCTGAGCTTCCACATCACGCTTTATTCTCGCCAATAAAACGACTTGTATGTCTCAAAGAAGCCTTGGGTTTAATGACGACACAACTTGAATGGATGACACCATACACGTTACATTATCAACAACTTCGTGACTTTTTTAGCTTTGAAATGGATGTGAATTGTTAAAACAATACAAGATCTTAGCCTGTAGAATGGAAGGAATCAGTGACGGGAATGTATCTTCACTGCTGGTTAATCTAAGGATATCATTACAATAAACACATAGGATACTGACTTAAACAAGGCCGATGATTTTTATTTCTTCTGACTAATCTAGCAACATCGACTTTTAAACACGAGTTGAATCTTGCAACGAATACACCTCTTGAATGTCGAATGGAAGCATGTGATTTAAAAAAAAAATAGAATGCAGGAACAGCTAATAACAATTTTAAAGGCTATCACTCAAAGGAAGTTTTTTCCCAGTCCCCTAGTAGATTTAGCCGAGCCTAAAAGCGGAGCTCCCGTTTCTAACCCCATAAAGCAATATAGAGTATATGCCAATAGTTGTGCTTTTGCATAAAGTACAAATTAATCGTTATTAGTGTACTAGTGCAGTTTAAAGTGATCAAAAACCTCTGAGCTGACAGCAGTAAACCAACAAGCCTTGCAAACAATACCCAACAATTTTAATCAACAATTCAAACTGAAATTACACACACAGTAATCTAGCTCTTTCACAACAATTTTCTGTTTGACTGATAATATTTACACCATCTCTCTTTAGAACAGCAAAATCTTACTGATTAAAACGTCAAGCCAAAGAGTAGTAAATTTGCTTACTCGACTGCAATTTCACAGTTAAACAATGCAGCTTACGACTGGAAATCCATTTCACACAAAAAGCCCTCAAATGTGATTGTTGAAATATGCCAGAATCTCTGTGAACACGGAATTGCAAACGGTTTCAGGCAGGGCGCTTATACGTCTCTTTCCGCCCTGGTTTCAGGCCTTCGTCGTTTTAAGCGAGTTTTACAAAATATGTGAGGCTGCGAGGCATGAACTAAGAAGAAAAACAGTACCTGAAAGCTAACTGTTGTAAAGATGTGTTTTTCTCGTGCACTATTTATCTCCGCTTGACGGTGTTCTTCATTAACAGTTTCTCTTCTATTCCGTCCTAGGTTTCTCTCCAAGCTTTCTTCGCTTAAATTTCTCAAATTTCGTCGCCTATCTCCCGTGCTCTTTCCCTCTCTTTATCCCGTTGCTCGCCACTAATAGGGAACTTAAGCAACGGCAACGGCGACGGCAACGAGAACGTCACAAATTTGCATATTTAGTAGGCAAAAACACTAGCTTTGCACGCCCTGCAAGTGCGTTTTTCACTTTTGTCCATTTCTTTGCCGTCGTCAGCAAAACTACAACGTGAAATAGCCAAATTTGAGGTTTTATGGACAACGTCATTACTTGAGGATAAATTTTCATTTTCTGCCCTTAATTGAGCGCCGTTCCTACCAGCGTCATTTTTGAGGAACTACCACACTCCCGTCATATTAAAAAAAGTTGAAATAGTAACGACGCGATTACAATAACGCAAACTCATATTTTGAGATGACGTTCTCCTTGCCGTCGCCGTTGTCGTTGCTTAAGTTCCCTAATATCGATTTCCCGCCAGAAAAACGCTGGTTGCCAAATGCAACGCTGCCACGCGATTTCCCGCCAAGGAAAATTGCCCGATCACTCCAGTCCTCAGACGCTGTTCTGCCTCACCACCTCCACCCCGATAGTCTGTGCTCACGGGCGCACGC
>NC_090874.1:43393888-43396388 GCF_036669935.1 Montipora foliosa | reverse complement strand
CCGCTGAATTCCGGCCATGTCACTTTCGATTTTGCAATTTACTTGAACGTAGCAAAAATCTCCCAAAATGTTTGTCGCTGATCGTAACTTTTTATATTCTATATTCACGGTTCAAAATTAATGTTGTTTTCATGTCGTAAATATTTTATTCTCGATCGACCGTCTGGGAAACTTCCTTCTGCTCTTTCTGAAAACTGTGTTTCAATAGTTATTTGCTTTTTCATCAATATTTGTTTTGCATAAAGCAAGCTAACAGAATCTGTACCTTGCTGAGTTCGCATTTGTTAGCGTTAACAGTATTTTCGGTCAGATGTTTCTGTTTTTTATGAGGGGTTTATTGTTTTGGTCTCCCATCCTAACACTAACCCCGCGAAACAGGGATTGACTTCAATGAAGTTTAGTATTACAAAGCTTTCAGATGCTCAGAGGGCACACTTGTGGTGAAAAGAAGTTGTGAGGGAACTTGAAAATTATCAACATGTCAGCCCAGAAGCCAATGTTTCTCGCTTCTCTTTTATTTGTTATTCTTCAGAGACTGGAATGCTGTATTTCAATACCACACAATTCAGTGCCTTCTGATTTTCTGTAGCACGTACCACAGGCAAACCAGTGTATGCTTCACAGAAGCATCTAGTTACAAATGCTTTATCGAAACAACAAATGACTCATATGGTATGTATATAAATCCACCTAACATGAAATGGTTTATGCAAAGGACAAATGGTTTACCTTGATGTGAAATGAATTAAAGAACAAAAACACAAGTGGTTCAAAGTATCGGCAAATGATTCAATGTAATCTGAAACGGTTTAACAAACGGACGACTGATTTAGCGTAATCACAAATGGCCCAGCGAGACAACAAATGGTCTGAAAAGAACTGAAATGCTACAGTCCACTAAGAAACGAATCGACCTAATATGAAATGGTTTTCCTAATGCGAAATGAAGTAGAGAAAAGACAAATGGTTTGTGAAATACCAATGTGAAATGGAACAGCCAAATGTCAAATGGAACAGCCAAGTCTAAAATGGAACTGTCCAAACGCAAGTGGGTCACGGTATCGGCAAATGATTCAATGTAATCTGACACAGAAAGAAACAGATCGACCTAAATATGAAATGGTTTATGCAAAGGAAAAATGGTTTTCCCTAATGCGAAATGAAGTAGAGAAAACACAAATGGTTTGGGGCGACAACAAACGATTTAACCCTTTGCGTGACATACAACACTTCGCCGAACCGCCAAAAATACCAATGTGAAATGGAAGAGCCAAATGTCGAATGGAACAGCCAAGTCTGAAATGGCACAGTCCATGTGGGGTCTGACGTCAAGATCGGACATCAACTACTTAAAATTTGGCGCGAAAGCAGCTTGTTTACAACCGGGATTTCACCTGCCCTTTGTACAGTTCGGTAAGTTTGCTTCTGCTGATTTTCTGTTAAAATTATTTACTGCCTTCATTACAGAGTTTCGTCGTCATGCCAATGGAAGCATTGGTAAATTAATATTAACAGGAGCTCATGAGCTCCAGATATCAACTGTAGTTAGGATTGAAATGTTTACACACGCAATTGCAAATGCATCATCGTCTGCCATGATTCCTCATGTGGCAGGGTTTCCACAGTCTGACTTGTTTCGTTAAGCGGCCTTTTCGCTGTAGACACTGGGTTTTATCGGTTTACTTGAAAGTATTATGATCTTGGAACGAAATGATTCGATCAATCGGTCGGTGTCACTGACTAAACTAAAGCTAAACATGATCATGTTCTTGACCGTTTCGTCACACGTTTTATTCTCGATAGCTTCTGTTTACGATTAGGTCACTTTTCCAGCTCTCTTCACTTATTTTGAACGCTACATAACGGTGTAGTTGTTTGAAACAAAGGTGTAGGATAAGATTGGATAACGGGTCCATCAGTTCACGGAATTTGGTATATCGGTAGTAAGATAAGAAACGCAAGGATTGAGAGGCCACACTGATTATCTTCCTTTGTGAAAACATGAATAGAACCTCTTGCCCTTACAAGGAGATCTTTTTTCCTTTGGGTGGTTGAAATATTTGAGATCCTTTTTGTTATCCCCGAACAGAAATTTCCCTCAAAAAAACAAAAAAAGGAAATAAAGAAAAAGAAGAAAGAAAGAAAAAACGACAATATTCTCCCGCAACAGTTCTCGCATGGAAGTGGAAAGATGAAAAAAAGAACTAAAATAAAAGTCAAAAAAGGTATTCTGTACACTGGAAATCGTAACAGAAGTTAACCTTGGCTTCGCGTTCTCAGTTAGGTGGTCAGTTGGAGTCTTTGATATGCTGTAATGTGACTACGTGATGCAGTTATGAGCTAGGCTGTCCGTCGTTATTTGACTTTGTGACTGCGTACTGTATTTCGAGTCAAAGATTGCTCACTATAGTCTCCAGTAGCGCAGTAGTTAGAACATCCGACTAGATCAGTGAGGGTTGTGGATTGAAATACCACATGGAACTCACATATTTCCGATTTC
>NC_090874.1:43366388-43373888 GCF_036669935.1 Montipora foliosa | reverse complement strand
TTGTTGGAAACCAGCCTCATGCAGCTCATCTTGCAGGCAGAGCCTTGTCTTATGTTGTTGTGTACGACGCTCCTTTTGAGTTACCTGACTCGGCTTTGACCTTCCGTCTGTCGAAGTATGGCACTGTTTACTCCCAACGTCGCTCCTCCGTCCAGGGCTTCCCCCAGGTCCAGAATGGTATCCGTACTCTTCGCATGTGTATCGATGACCCCATCCCGTCGTACCTTCGTTTTGGTAAGTACCTTCTCCGTGTGCAGTACAAAGGCCAAGTGAAGACCTGCAGAAGATGCAACGAGCCAGGTCAGATGCTCTGCTTTAACTGTGAAGTAATTGGCCATCATGCCCGTGATTGTCCTGCTGGGGTTCGATGCTGTATTTGTAAAGAACCTGGCCACATGGCCATTGACTGCCGCCACTCTTGGTATCGCCGCCCGCTTTCGCATCGTGATGCCGTTGATGCTGAGCCCCCGAGCCAGCCTGCTGCTGACCCTCCTCCCGTGGATGTCCCCCCCACTACTCTAGATGCTGAGAATGCTGATCCAGGTGACGTGGATCTTGATAGCCCCCCAGGAGAGAATGCAGAGGAAGATTCGGCAAGGTCTGAGGACGATTCCCTGGAAGCTGAATAGCTGTTATTACAGTTGAGCCCACGTCGCAGCGGTGTTAGTTCCAGAAGGCGTGGAAACGAGGCTTTCGGGTCAAAACAAAAATTTCTTACCGAAGACTTCTGTGATTTCTTGATTCCGATGACTGTTTTCTTGGTTTTTTTTCGATTCGTTTGTGGTTTCTTTGGCCTAATTTTATCGTGAAAAGTATGGCAAGGCACTGTATACCATATGGATGTGTTAACCGAAGTAACAACCCCAGATGTGCGAAACTATCTTGGCATTCTTTGCCAATAAAGAACAGGAAACTCCTTCAAGCGTGGTTAGCCAAGATGAAGAGAAAAAACCCACCGGTTTCCAAGCATTCATATCTTTGTAGCGAACATTTTTCTGATGAATGTTTTAAGCACCGTATGGGAGGAAGAGTGTATCTGAAACCTGGATCCGTGCCCACAAGGTTCAGTTTTACACCGAAGGCAAAGCCCAAGAGAAAAGCTCCTGTTGATCGTTCGTCACCGGTTGGCGCAAATCAACTGAAGGCCCAACCTGACTCTGTTGAAATATCACCTGAAGAAGCAGTTATTTTTCCGTCTCAGCAATCCGAATTGCCGAGTGTGACCGCCGCTAAAACTGAGGTACTTAAAAGGAATGAGGAACTATCAATGAACCAGCTTGAAGCAAAGAAAGACGAGGTGAGGCAATTAAATGAACTTCTGGAGACTCAAAGAAAGGAACTTGAAGACGAACTTACTGAGAAAATGAGACAGCTTGAACAAGAACGGGAACTGAGGAAAGAGTTGGAAAATATGTTCCAAAAAAGTCTCTTTCATATTAACAGTATTAAGGGTAATCCAAAATTATTTAAGTTCTATACTGGGTTTCCTAACTATGAAATTTTCAGCATGGTTCTTAGCTTTTTAGGAAGGGAAGCAGCTTCCCAACTAGTCTACAGCAACAGTGAACAAAAAGATGCCCAAAAGAAAGAAAAGGCAGGCCCCAAAAGGACCTTGTCCGTGGAGGAAGAATTTTTCCTTGTATTATGTCGCTTCAAAGTTGGTTTACTCGAGGAGGACTTAGCTGCAAGATTTAAAATATCCCAGAGCCTTGTGAGCAGAATTATTGTAACTTGGACGAAATTTATGTACTACAGAATTAGAAGTCTTCCCTGAGAGACAAATTATTGAATTACATAAGCCTGAATGCTTTAAGAACAAGTACAAGGGAACAACTGTTATTATTGATGCAACTGAGATCTATATAGAGAAACCCAGCAACCCAGAAGCACAACAGCTTAGCTTTTCAACTTATAAGAACAGTAATACTCTTAAGGCACTGGTGGGTATTACTCCAAGTGGTAGTGTATGTTTTATTTCAAACCTGTATGGCGGTTCTATTTCTGATAAGGAAATAACCAGCAAGTCTGGATTTATTAACAAACTGCAGAGAGGTGATGAAGTCATGGCAGATCGTGGATTCAATATTCAGGAAATGTTGGCCTCTAAAGGTGTCAGGGTTAATGTCCCTCCATTTATGAATCAGTCAGGACAGTTTTCTGAACAGGAAATGTTAGCAACCCGCCGAATTGCAAGTCTTAGAATCCATGTTGAACGTGCAATTGAACGGATAAAGAACTACCACATTTTAGACTTCATTCCAACAACTCTATGCAAGAGTGGTCTAATTGACATGATATTTTTTGTATGTGCGATGCTCACAAACTTTATGTCCCCTCTGGTAAAGTAATGGTAGTCTTTTTGTTTTGTTTCAGGCCCTGTTAAGTGGGGACGGGGGACAGCGCATTTGCAGGGGGCTGCATCAAGTTGCATACTTAAGTTATCTGCAACCTTGCTAACAAAGTGACAACACTTTGCTATTAATTAATATGAAAACGAACTTTTTTGATATTCATGAAATGCAACTTTAATTCTCCTTGGTTAAAGTAGAAAGAAATCTTGCTAGTTACAACAACAACAATAATAATAACAATCAAATAAAATCTTTAAGCAGAGAACCCATATCACATTCTTATTGTATATCATAATATATTATTATTGCAATGATGTCCTCAAATTCCTCATGATAACACTTCGCTGTTTTCTGATAAGGTGGTTTGAATCAAATCTTGTAATTGTTCCCAGGGTGTCTCCCACTCCGGGGATGTGAGGAGAAGAGACCCTGGGAACAAGGTTAGATTTGAATGGCTCTGCAACCAACTGAAAGAGTCATAAGTAAATTACAATTGTTTTGAGAATCTTGTTAAACTGATCTGCTACTTAGAATCAAGCATTGTATGTCACACTCCTCTAACAGCTTTGCCAAGTCGAGGGAGACCCAGGGCCACACGAGGATATGCAAGCTCAAGAGCAATGAATTGGTCATAAAAAACTTGCAATTTCGGAATACACTGAATTGAAAAAGATGAGCATCTTTTAATGCTAAGGACAATAATTTCCTTCAGGTCAGACAAAACCAGATCTTCATATTTAAAACCTGAACAGAATAGCTGCTGCTGCACTTGGTAAAAGTGTGCATGCTTTTGGTTAACAATAAGACCATTGCTAGATTTCTTACAAATCCCTCGCCTACACACTGCCTCCTCCAAAGTCATTGTCCCAGGAAAGATCCTTTTCACCTCTACCAAACACTTTTCAAGTACCTCTCCATCTGGTGATGCACCAAGAAATGGGTGTGTAGAAGAAATTATGAATCCTACTTTACTGACCGCGTGCAACCTAGCTTCTCTTCGTACATTTTCAGTATTTTAGTTTCATCTTCAAGTCCTTGCTTCATTTGCTGGCTTTGAAAATTTTCTTTCAAGTGAAGAATTTCTATCATAGCCTTAGTAGGACTAGTTGTGGGTCTCTGAATTGCTCTCTTGCATTTTGAAGCAGTTATTCTTATTTTCCTGGCCTCAAACCATTCCTGAGATCCACTTTGCTGTTTTTTTTCCTCCTTTATTCTTTCCCTTTCATGTGAATCCACAAAGAGATTTTTCTTGATTCTGTTTGCCCTTTCATAAATTTCATCCAGTGAAATTGGTTGTTCTTTGGGTGGTGAAATAATGTTACTACAAGTTGTTTGGGTCTCAACAGATGCATTTGTAAGATGCTTGTCATGTGACAGAATGTTGAAAAAACCACATTCTAAATTAGCCTCCTTGATTTTATCAAGCAGGCATTGGTTTGCTTTCTCAGTGTTAGGCTCTCTGTATACAAGCAATCTAGGGTCGTGAAGAATCTTTGTGTTTCCTGCCTTCTCTTTGCCATACACTCTTTTACAGAAATCTATTTCATAGACAGACTTTGGGTCAAGTTTGCGTTTTCGTTGCTGATTCCATGTCTGAAGCCTGTCAGTACAGGTGGTGAACTCCCTCCTCTGCCCTAATCTCACAAACTCTTCAAGTGCAAAGCATAAAGCTGCAAGGTGTTTACAAGAAGCATATGGACCTTTCCCTGCTGGACATGGACTACAACAAGCATAGGTGATCTCACGAGCTTGCTCTCCTGAATTTATCATAGACACGTGAAGCTTGTAAGTCAAATTCTTTTTCATCTCTGGCAAGCATTCGCACTTAATGTAGATCTGATCTGTGTTTTCTTCTGTCGCAATTTCAATTCGTTGGACATGGCCATGCTTAAAAAGCCCAAACGCCTTACTGTTCAAATTCTTGTAGTCTTTATTTCCTTCATCATCAGCTGATTTTCTAGTAATAAAGTAATTCATCATGTTTTCAATAGTGAATGGTGGAAACGTATCTCCAGCTTTCTGGATGGGAGTCCAGTTTGCTGCTTGTGGAAACTCGGGTTGACGAGAGTTTAAGGAGTTCGTGTTTGGCGGGGAAAATGTGTTTATGACATTTGGTGCCAAGTGTTGCCATTTCTCAGTGAAATTGTTTTCCCATCCATTTTTAATGTAACTCACAACTCTGCAGAAAATAGGAGTTTTTCATGTCAGAACACTAAACTTTCAAAAGACCAAATACCCAAGGATAACAATATTTTATCTTAATTGCGCCTACCTGTGCATCAGTTCGCGTTTGCTTGCGTCGCTCGAAGCAGAACCATCTTTTGCTGTCCCTACACGATAAGAGAGCCACGTTTTCAGCGTAGGCTTTGTCAGATGGCGAGGGCAGCTTCCATTTAACAGCTGTAGTTTCTCTTCTTCTCAGAAAAACATAAATTCTGGATGGTAACTCATTATTTTTTGCGCATTTCGCACGCCAAATCTCTTACTAGACTCTTCCCTGTGTCTTGACCGAAAGTTGACCCGAAAGCCTCGCTTCCGCGCGCTCTGAAACTAACACCGCTGAAACGTGGGCTCAACTGTAATAACAGCTATTTGACCAGCCCTTGGCCTCGGCCATTTCTTCTGAGCCTGCGCCTGACCTTTTAACTTCCTAAGGCCTCATCAACGATTCCCCTGATATTCAAGTTCCCGGAGTGCAAGAATTTCCCGTTTCTTCCCTGACCGATACGAGTGTTGAGAGTGACGAGTCTGAGCCTGAGAGTATTGCCACATCTGAACTGATGGATTCCGACGCTGTGCCTGATAATATGTCTCCTGTGTCTGAGCGGCCCTCTCGCCGAAGGAAGAGATCTCGACATGGCTCCTTCCGACGCGCTGCTTTGGGCAAGTCGTCTCGTCTGTCTGTAGTAAGTGAGGATGCGCCCACTTAGTTTAACCTTCTTAAAGTGCGCTACGATTAATGTTAGGGGTTTAAGTCAATGTAAGTTTTCCCTGGTCTCTGATTTCTTTCGTGCTTCACGCCTAGACTTTTGTTTCATTCAAGAAACTATGATTTCGAATGACGCTGTTCTGCGCTCCTTCTCCTCTTCGTGGCCGGGCCCCAGCTTCTGGGCCCCTGCTGTCGGGAGGAGAGGGGGGGTAGCTATCTTATGTTCTGATGTTTTTCGTAATAATGTTTCTGTTTGGCAGAAGGATCAAAGTGGGCGCATTCTCAGCTTACTTGTTAAGTTTGACGATTTCAATCTTAATCTAGTTAACCTTTATGTGCCGACGATTCCGGCTGAGAGAAAGATTTTCTTTCAGTCGGTCTCGTCCTTTTTTCTTCCAAACTCCCGGCTCCTGATCGGGGGGGATATGAATTGTTTTGACTTGGTGCTTGACAAATTGGGTAGGTCGGTTTCCCTCGACTCCGGCTTCTCGGACCTAAAATCTCGCTGTAACCTCCGTGACGCTTGTCGTCTTTTGCATCCCCGAGACAGGCAGGTCACCTGGTTCAGCCCAGACCGTTCAATTGCCAGCAGACTGGATACCTTTTTGGTCCCTCGGCTTCAGTGTAATCAAGTCACTAGGTGCGATATTCTCCCATGCGTTTTCTCAGATCATGACTTTGTTATTTTAGACTATGATATTGCGGCTCTTCCCCTGCGAGGCCCGGGAGTTTGGAAGTTTAACAATTCTCTCCTCGATGACGAATCCTTTTGTTTAGAGATTTCGGATTTAATTGAGCAGTTTCTGGCCTTTCGGCATTGCTTTGCTTCTCAGCGCGATTTTTGGGAGTGTTTAAAGTCTGACATTAAGCTCACTACGATCGCCTTTTCTCGTCGTAAACACCGTTTACTCTCGTCCCAGAAGGTTTTTCTAACCAATCGCTTAATTGCCCTGAAGAATCGTTTGGCTTCGGGCGATGTTTCTGCTAGTCCTGAAATTCTGACTTCAGAGGCTGCTCTGCGGTCGCTTTTAGATTCCGAGCTCGAGGGTTCTAAGATTCGCAGCAGGGTTAAGTGGGCAGAGGAGGGGGAGTCTCCCTCTGGTTTCTTTCTCGGTCTTGAAAATGAGAGACACGAGAAAGGCTCCGTCTCCTCTGTCTTTGATTCTTAGGGGCAAGAGGTTTTTTCCCTCCCTGACATAATTCAAGCTCACGAGCGTTTTTATTCTTCCCTATTTTCTGAAGAGCCAATTGACCCTGTAGCCCAATCCCATTTGTTTGAGCACGTTACCCGCCGGTTATTGGAAGCTGAGCGCGAATCATGCGAGGGTCTTCTTTCTTTGAACGAGGCGTCCGAGGCCCTTCGCCTCTCTAATAGGAACAAAACGCCCGGTTCTGATGGCTTAACTGTTGAGTTTTATTCTGCGTTCTGGTCCCTCTTGGGGCCCCTTTTAGTTGATATGTTTAATGAGTCTCTCGCCCATCGTGAGCTGTGTGACTCTATGAAATCGAGTGTTACGCGTCTTGTTCATAAGAAATATGATCGTAAAAATCTAAAAAACTGGCGTCCCATTTCGTTACTGAATGTAGATTATAAGATTTGTTCAAAAGCCCTTTCCCTCCGTTTGAAAAAAGTGTTGGGGTCTATTGTAGACCCTGATCAGACGTGTTCTGTTCCAGGTAGATCTATTTCTTCTAATTTGGCTCTTCTTCGCGATACACTAGATTTTATTGAGAGAACCGGCGAGACAGGTATTCTCGTCTCTTTAGACCAGGAGAAAGCCTTCGATCGCGTTAATCGGTCCTTTCTGATGAATCTTTTAGAACATTTCGGTTTTGGGTCCTCCTTCTGTAGCTGGATTTTCACTTTGTATAACGGCGCTTATATGCGTATCCTAGTTAACAATTTCCTTTCCGATCCTGTTCCTTTGCTGAGGGGGGTCAGGCAGGGCGACGCCCTGTCCCCTATGCTTTATGTTCTCTGCGTTGAAGTTTTAGCCTGCCGTATTAGGGACTCTCCCGCGATCTAAGGCTTTCTCTTGCCAGGGGCTGGTGGTGTCCAGTTTAAAGTCGGCCAGTATGCTGACGATACTACGGCCTTTGTCAAAAACGATTCTTCCCTTTTCTCACTTTTTGATGTGATTGCGTTTTACGAGCGTGGCTCTGGTGCGAAGCTTAATTTGTCCAAGACTGAGGCCATGCGGCTTGGTGTCTGGAAAGACC
>NC_090874.1:43343888-43346388 GCF_036669935.1 Montipora foliosa | reverse complement strand
GGCATCAAAAGTCAAAAAAAGCGCTTTGCACATTGAACTAGAGCACCTTTGCTGACATTTTCAGTCTCTAAACGGAAAAAGCAGCTTACTTTGTTGAATTAACTTAACTCACCCTTTGCAAAGAGTCCCATAAACTTGAAAAAGCACACAATCCCCCAGCAGTCAGATGTGACAGTTGACATATTTTATTTTTAGTTACACAAAACATAGCAATGAACGTTGTTAAAGGGAAAAAAATAACAGGGTTTGTTGTCAATATTTGCCGCTGTTTTAAATATAACAGGCAGCCGCTCTGTCGCCTTGGCTTATATAGCGAGAAAACTTACATTGTATTACATGAACAATGTCGACAAGATATTAACTCGAAGTTAAAAACATACATGTACGTTATATGCATTTCAGGACAACTTACGACCCCAAAACCTCACAAACTATATCGAGTGGCGTGAAAGTATAAGGCACTGGACTTCTCTTTTCTGTGTAAAACCAGTTACAACTGTGAAAACGAACACCAGCGGTAAAAAAAACTGCTTCTCTTCAAACTTCGATTTGAAAAAGTCTCTCTTGGTGTATGAAATCGGAATTCCACCTTTAAACACCTCTCAAAAATTTTCATATCAACGAAAAAAAAGTCATATTTGATATGTTTCGCGAAAATAATTTACCTCCAACATATCTCTGTTCTGAGCTTAAAGAGTAACCGACCACCTTAAGAAACGCAAAACTCTAAACAACGAACGTCAAATGAAGCCTCGAAGCTGGTCAAAAACTCTATTGCTTTACGCGAACTGGTTTTGGTCCGATCTCTTCCCTGACGGCTCTGAAGCATCGTTGAATGATGGCAGATTCAGATCATCTTTTTGCAAATTTTCTCAGAGGAACGCCAGCGGCGTGACAGCCTCCACAATGACGAGGTAGATTTGGATTTGTCGTCCGCCATTTTGAAAATGGAATGGCGGCAACACAAGTGTGATTCTAGTGCGCATGTCTAGCGGTTTTTGCGCTCTGTCTCCTCCGAGCCTTTTTCCAGAGCTTACGCGCTCAGGAAATGAGTTGTCAACTTTTTGGGTGAGACAGCCATTAAGAACCTCGAAAGATGCCCATCGTAAAAGAATATGGCCTCCACAGCAGAGATCTCCATACAAACGCCCATCTTTAAAGAGAACGCCTGTCATTTTCCATGATTGTTAAGAAATAATGATAACCAGGGCATGAGTTCATGCCCTCGAGGTAGTACGCTGGGGATTTTGGCACGAAATGAGGTCTTTATTTTCTCTGACATGAAAGGGGCAAAAATCATGCTAATTCAAGAAAATTTCAGAAAATCGACCTTTTTTTTTTTTGTTTCCAAGCCGTTTTATGCTTATGTCGCAGTGATACCAGCCCAACTTTTTAATTTTTTTGTTATCATCTATGAAATATTGCTTATAATATTTTTCTTTACTCAGTCAGGAGCCCATCTGGAGCGTGCAACTTCCATACAGCGTCTGTGAAACGGCGTTTTCACAAGTAGGTTTATTTTTAGACTAGCCCTTTCCGCGAATTACGTCAAAAAACAAAGGCAGTTCCGGCTCGGTGACCCTATGACGTCAGCTTAATTTTTTGTAATTGGTCATTGGGCTCCTGTGGGAGTCTCATTAGCGGGAAATTCAATCTAAAAATAACCTTACTTGTGAAAACGCCGTTGCACGAAAATAGGTAAGTTGCACGCTCCCGGTGATGGGCTCCTGACTCAGTTTAATGTCAGGAACTATTCTATTCCCAAACTCCCAAACTTTTTGTAAAGAAAATGTTAGTTACTTGTTGCTTGACGAGAGTCAACGAGAAGAGAATATTACATTTTATCTCTGTATTGAATAATATTTAGATTTAGCCAAGCCTAAAAGCAGGGCTCCCGTTTCTCACCCCAGAAAGCAAAACAGTGTGTAAAAACAGGAGCCCATCTGGAGCGTGCAACTTCCGTACAGCGTCTGTGAAACGGCGTTCTCACAAGTAGGTTTATTTTTAGACTAGCCCTTTCCGCGAATTAGGTCAAAAAACAAAGGCAGTTCCGGCTCAGTGACCCTGTGACGTCAGCTTAATTTCTTGTAATTAGTCATCGGGCTCCTGTGGGTGATACAGTGTAGAGTGATTAAACACCTTTGAGCTGACTGCAATAAACGAACAAGCCTTGCAAAAAATAACCAACATTTAGTTTTAATCAACAACAAAAACTGCAATTGCACGCACAGTAAACTCTTTAACAAAATTTTCCGTTTTGAATGGTTATCTTTTCACGCTTTCTCTTCATTTACATTAGAACAACAGCAAAACTTAACATAAGCTAACGATTAAAAAGTCAAGCGTAATAATGCACTTAAGACCGGTTTACACTACAGAAAGTTTTCGGCACGGCTCGTGTGAAATTGCCACGGGTCCCTAAAAAGAGCTCGACAAACTTTGTTTACACTACACCATTTTTATACCGTATCAAAAATACCGTGCCAAAATTTTTGGGCCC
>NC_090874.1:43336388-43338888 GCF_036669935.1 Montipora foliosa | reverse complement strand
GCTCTTTTTTGGCTCTGCAGAAAGTCGAGGAGACTTGGAAATTTGTCGCTTTTGTCAACAGGGCTGTCACGGGAGCTTACTAGCTCGGACCATTTTCTTTTAATATCTGGCGGGAGTGCTTTCTCAATTACGCTAACTGAGCTTGTGGTTGTGATCTCTGTTTCCAAGCCAAGTCTCCTTAGGTCTCTATAGCCATCCTCTATGAGGGTTACAAATTCGATAAAGCGTTTGTCCTCTCCTTCTCTGAGCATTCTAAATCGCTTTACTTCGTCAATGATGACATCAGCGACTTTGGCTGGGTCACCATATTTCTCGTCCAAACGTTGCCACATCTCGTCTATGTCGTCGTCTACGCTTTTCACCAGTTTCGCTGGCTCCCCGTCAAGACAGGTGCGTAAGACGTATGCTGCGTCACTCTTTCGGGTCTGAGCCATAACTTGCTTCTGGAAGTCCTTTTTAAATTGCGGATACTCGCGCAGTTTCCCGTCAAATTGAGGCATTCGTACCTTTTCCAGTCTTAGGAACGAAGCTGAGGCGGTAGACTCCTGTTTTGTTCTCCTAGCTTCTTCTACATTAGTGTAGCTTACTACTATTTTCTCCTTTATTTCGTGATAACAAGTTTGGATTGTGGCGATCCAATTCATTTCAGCTTCTGCGGATTCACTGGATAATAGCTGTAGCAGTTCTGCGTTCGATTGTTTGCATTCTACAAATTCGTCTTCTATTTGTGTTTGTAAATCTCTCAGTGCAAAATTCGGAATTTCTTTCGATTTCAGGGCGTGCGATATACTTTTGTAAGACGCTCCAAAAACGGCGCGCGCTGTGTTCCGTTTTGTTCGCGCTCTGTCAATGTATCCTTGACGTTCTGCGTCTTCGCGTGTTCTTCTTTCTTTTAAAGTGATTTGCTCCACATATTTGATCTTGCGATCAGTCGCATCATTAAATTTCTCTTGGACTCCTGTCATCCAAGCTTCTGCTTCTTCAGACTGTTCGTCCGGCAATAACTCAACATAGGTTTCATGCTTATCTTCGAGTTCATCATACGCTACAGCTAAATTTGCGTAATTTGTTTGGCTTCTTCGATTGCAGCTGTATTCTCAGACATCTTTAGTATGATCCAGTTGTCGCTTTGTAGCAGACCACCTTGGATTTTGAATGTGTTGCTAGCCGAAGAGTTTCCACGGTTTTAAACTACTCCTTTATTTCACGGTCATCGCAGGGAGTGTAGACGTTCAAAATCTAAATTACAGAGTTGAAGTTAGTAAGAGAAATGCAAATGTTAACTTAAATCAAAGAAAGACATTTACTCAATGGCGTCTCACAGTTCTTCTGACTTGCAAGTCATAAAGTTGTAAATTACGTCTATGACGTCATCAAATTATACAAATTGCGGAATGTTCGAAAGTTGCGGCCTTAATTAGCTTGCACAATACAAGTCACATGTATATTTAGCAATACAAAAATATTACAGTCAAACAAGTTCACATGCGTTGGATATCCATTTCACATGAAAAAGCCTGATTTAAACGTATTAATTTAGTGTGGACAGTTTACATATATCTTGTCACGCAATACGCCTATTGGGACCCAGTGCCGCGCCAAAAAGCGAGAGCGAGGCGATGAACTTGAGTTTCCAGGGTGAAAAGCTTCGGCAAATAACTCAGAAACGCTGTAGCGTACAGACCTGAGAATTGGTGAGGTGATTTATGAATTTGGCTCCTACAATATTCCATGTTTTTGGCTCATTTCATTGAACGGTTTCGATTTTATTTTTTCGTCGCGTGACAATGAAAACGAGCTATAGCTAAACCCGACAACTTCCCCTCTCTTATAAATAATACTCCAGAGGTGGCTTGGCACGGTCTGAAAAGAGAGCTTAGGGGACCCTCCCAACAAGCGAGCAAGTACTTGCACCAAGCAGTCAAAAGCAAAAAACTACGAAAGACTCCAGCTCTTCGAGTCGCAAGCTGGAACATTTGCACCAGTACGGCAGTACGGCGTAGGTTTTGCCGTGAGGAACTCACTGATTGCCACCAGAGAAACCCCTTCTGCAGGGTCCTCGAGAATTCTTGCCCTTCGCATAAAAACGTCGGCGGGCTTTATGAACATCATATCCGCTTACGCCCCGATTCTGACCTCCACCCCAGAAGCCAAGGCTCAATTCTACGAGGCTCTACAGGAAACACTATCCGGAATCCCAAGTTCCGAGGGCATACATTTGCTAGGCGATTTCAACGCTCGCGTTGGGACCGACTGACAAGCATGGCCTACCTGCCTCGGCCACTTCGGCGACGGCAGGATGAAGGAGAACGGGCAGAAGTTGCTCGAACTCTGCTGTCACCACGGCCTCTGAATCACCAACAGCTACTTTAAGTGCAAGGAGCTGCACTAAGTGTCTTGCAGACACCCTTGGTCCCGCCACTGGCACCAGCTAGACCTCGTCATCACTAGGAGAGCAGACCTCAGCAGTGTCCTCCACACAAGAAGCTATCACAGCTCT
>NC_090874.1:43328888-43331388 GCF_036669935.1 Montipora foliosa | reverse complement strand
GTAGAGTTTGACTGAAGTGATAAGAGGACAGGCAATTTGCAAATATAAATCTCAGTATTCTCTTATTTACATTATACCGTTCCTTTGACAACAAATTACGAAAGGCCAGTTGTTTGCTACGAGAATAAGAGAGAAAAAAGCACTACTTTGTATCGAAGTTTCTACAATAAAAACTTGTTCAGAAATCAAAAGTCTACGCGAACAGCACACATCAGGGCTATTCCTTAGTATCCGGGTGGAAATCTTCTTCTCACTACTTTTTCCCCCGGCCGCGCTTCAGCCATTTGACGAGCTCCAGTCTCCGTTTGCTTCTCAAGTTGCCTGGTTCATGCCCAAAAAGAATTCTGGGTAATTCAGCCATTCCATGACAAGGGCAGACCCCCAGTTGTCATTTCAAAGATTTTTTTATAAGTGTCGGGTCACCGAGTCCTACCAGCAAAATACAGCACCGACTGAACTTTTCAGTTTTCAGAACTTGCCCAAATTGTATCGGTAGGTCCTGGAATTCGTCCACAGAGATGCCAGAGAGACAACTTCACTCGTGAAACGTCATGTTTGAGCATTTTAGGCCTCCCAGTCTGCATGAAACCATCTCTCACCTCTGTTTTCTTTCAAAGGCTGGCCTTAACCCACATTCCAGCTTAATGATGCCAGCTTGGGGGCTTCTGTACACAAAGTTTGTCCCAAAAATCACTTATAAAATGACAAACCTACCAGATTTGAGCCAGCTCACTCGCTCTCCGAACACGAACCGTTGACATTTGTCACGTGATGCTTAGAGCTGAGCCCACATTGACCGAAAACCGCAGATGTTTCAATCAGTACGTCTTATAAGGCAGAGCCAAATGCTGCGGAGCGCCAAAAAAGTTGAAAAAAGCAAACACTTTATACTTGCATTGTAAAGGGTTAAACAATTTAAATTAATTACCATTTCTGTACCCTATGTTAAACTGCTGGGTTGCCACACATTAGAACCAAAAAAGTCCCCTGACTTTTCCCTGACTTTTTACTGATCTCAAAACAATTTTCACTGACCTTTCATTAGACGAGTTCCACCACGTTTTGATAATCAAAGTGCCACTGTCGTTGCTCGTGGATATGAGAGTTACCGCGATCGTTTAAAATTGGCAGGCTGAAGTTTCCTTTATGCATTAGTCAGTGTCATATAAGAGCTGGATAATTGTGTAAGAGCACGGGGGCTCTCATATGCAACCAGATACCCAAAATAAGGCATGTATGTGAGGTCATCCCCTTTGCTGGAATTCAACCGTGTAAAATAAGTGCACTATTTCTCCAGTAGGCATAACATTACTCTTTCACACATCCTTTGTAAAGAGCTGTACCATGTGTTCAAAGTTCCTAGCACAGGTGACGGGGTCTTCTTGAGTAAGGTCTGATTTTTGTTTCCAGGTCATATTTTTTATGTCATCAGGTTAAGAAAGTAGAGCAGATCCATTCAGTACTATTAACACTTTTTATGCCATTTATACATTCCTCCTAGAACCCTTGCCAATATTTATCACTATATTTGATACTGTTACACTTAGAGACAGATGATCTGAACCATAACTGATCACAGCAAGTCCATATATATTCAGGGCCATGTGTTATCTTATCCTGAAGACTGAATCACTTTTGGCATGGCATGTCTAAAAGAGTCTTGACCTTGACAAATTTCAGTTTGGTTTAAAGTCGAGATCTCTGCATAGCTTTCCTTAAATGGTTCTGTGCTGTTCTGTTTAGTTCTCTGATATGTTCTGGATTGGAAGCTTTACCCTTATGAAATGTTTCTTTTATTATTCCCTTGCTGCTTCAATATTTTCAGATCTTTTTTGGCCTTTCGCATTGTTTTTCTTTTGCCTGAACTCTTTATTTTGTCTCTTTCGCTTAATAAATACTCTCATATAAGCTCCTTTTGCCACTGCTTTGTAGAAATTATTACTGACACACATAATTTTTGGCCATGGTTAAAATTAATCTATTATTACCTCTGAATAATTTTTGACATTGGTAACACTGCTGATTTCATAACCTGAAATATTGTCATTATAATGCTGTCTGCTTGTAGGACTGATACCAGTTACTGTTGCCCACCCCTCAATAGATTCATTTATACGTATAATTCGTAACATTTAATGCATCGGAAACTGCTTTCACAATAAGTGCATCACACCATGTATGTTGCTGCAACAACGAACCCGCAATTAATGGGTCCAATAAACCTTTGACGGTTGTTTCTGATGTTGTTGAGATCGTCTCATTTCCATGCGAGCACGTGATATGAAAAACGTTAGTTTATTTTGACAGGAGGTCGAGTTGTTGTTGTTGTTAAGACTGAGTTCATGAGAGGACCAGGCAGGTGTGATACAAGCCATCACACCGATTTCAATGAAACTTAGCCAAAATAAAGGATACACCAGAAAATCCTTGAAGACAGAGTGGGCTGGCTTTGGGACTTTTCTCAAGATATTTAGACCACCCCCCTTGGTTTTGTGGCCAA
>NC_090874.1:43303888-43311388 GCF_036669935.1 Montipora foliosa | reverse complement strand
GACAGTTCGTCATTATGGTCCGCCACACAAGTACTAGTGTCTGGAAGCATGGGTTGCTTGGTTACCTCACTGTTTTTCATGTCTCTGATGTTGTTCAAGTTGGATTCATGTGGCTTTGATGACTCATTAGCTTACATAACTTCGTGATAGCTTTGATAAACACAATTGGTATACTTTGATAGCTTCGATGTCACTCTCCAAATGGAAGTCACCTTCCAAATGGAATTTATTAATCCCCCGTGAGCATAGGGGATCGACAGAGACTGTCTTCTCACCATGTGTCTGTCGATTGCATTTCGACATGCATTAAAGTCTACGAGTTGGTGAGTGAAAGACGGTGCACAATTAATGTTGAACCATTGTGCTCAAACACTTAAGACGAGATTTTTTTGAACTTCGAGCATTGCGAGGCCAAAAAGACCATAATAATCTTTTGCCGCCGGTCAAGTTTAGTTGGAAGAACGTGTGTTTCGCGCCAGGGAATACTTTGGTGGCCGCTATAATCATTTCGATGCAAAAAAAGTGCTGTTCCCTTTGTTCTTCTAACCTTTGTCGGAAGGATATGAAGCATTTTGTGGTAGAAAAAACCCTAGGATGCAAATGGAAGGTTCGCTTCAGTAGACTTGCCATGAGATGCGAACAATGCCGGCCGTTTGTCAGAGAAGTTATGGCTGATTCTGACGGTTTACTTTCGCTACTATATTGCCAAATCAATTCATTAAAGGTATGTAATTGTTTTACTTCTATACCCTAAGTTCTGTCAATGACAAGTGATGCTTTAAAACTCTGAAATCTCTTTGAAAGACTGCTTTAAAGCACAATTAGCATAATGGTGGGGCGGTAAACCGGTCGAGCTGAACTTGCGTTCTCCCATTCATTGAGCGAAATTCTCCCTTGAGAAAATAAAGCTCAAACGAGATTATTTGTCAACTTTATGGAACTGCAAACATTTCAGAATAAACGTTTTGACTTCACCTGTTCTGTTGAAACCGTAATTTTGTTAGTTGTTTCAATGTAAGCGGAACATATACAGCCTTGAATTTTTATGCGTTTGGGAATTGAAAATAAAATATACCGTTATACGAAACCCATATTATTTACTTGTTTCTTGTCAGGTTACGCAGCAAAAATCTTGTTGTACCAAGGATTGCACGTCTTAATTGAAAGTTTTTAGATGTTCTACACTTGATTTGATCATTATTTGCTTTAAATGTATTTGAACTGGTTGTCTGATCTCGCCTCAAACTTGCAGGGTAGTGCATTTCTCAACCTAAACATCGCCCTTTCAGCCAGAGATCTGCTTCCATTGGGTAAGTACTGGATTACTGATCATACTGCTATTTTGAACATCACCTCTGGTCCCTTTTACTTTGCATAGTAAAATGCTTTTGAAATCATTAACTTTTCCAATCATCCGCGATTCCTTTGTGGCAGAGATAATTGGTTAACGAATTCTTTATGGCAGCACTGTTTATCCGCTTTGTTGTAAGTTTATTGTATAGTGTACCAGACATATTTCACTACATTACTGAACGTTAAAGTGCAAGCTTTTCAGTGCTACCTAAATGAATGTGGTTTTGTTTTGAACCAGTTGCGTAATTTTAGCTTGAAAAAACACCTCGATTTGTTTACATAATTGGCATTCGAAACCACTTGCGTTCGAGCTTCCTTCACGTGCGAGCGTTCTGCAGCCAGAAGGTTGTACTTTTCATATTTGGACAACATTCTTTGCCTTGTACATTATTTTTGGAAAGTTCACATCATTTCCAAGAATTTTTATTGCTCAAAAAAGTGAAGGTGATGCCAAAAAACATAAGCTAGACTGCTGGGGTGTAGAAAGAGCAAAGCTATTGAAATATCCTGTTAGACGGTGTTGGAACATCTACCACTGTAGCAAAAATATGTTCGTTCTGACTTTTCTTGTACCGGAAACAGTCATATATTATTTGTTAACGTTGTTTGTTTACCCTTCAACTTCTTTGCTCTGCTCATTAATCCTGGAGTCATGGTTTACGTTGGCTCCTCACCTAAAGGAGTTAGCAGCTTATCTACCAAGGATGAAATACTCTGCGCCAAGTTCTGTCCATACATACAACATACTTTATTTAAACTCAGATTTAGAGTAGCCGCGAGAGAGCTAGTGTCTCCGAGTAAAATTAATACATATAAAAAAAATAAAAATAAAAATATAATAATATAATGTGCGCAGTCCAAATGTTAGAGCCCTACCTTCTCTGCCATTATTTTGAAATTTCCTGCAGATAAACCCTTAAAAAAGGTACTAAAGCTTAAAGGTCTAATCTCCAGTTGTGCACATTCCTATTAACAATGTATATCTATCATATAAGGCAGACTTGTTTCGCTTAATTGAACCACAAAACAGGTTGATTTCCTCCTCCTAATAATTCACTTATCCATGATTTTTGTTTTCCATCACAGGGGGCACTTTTATAAGATGAATACTCTTCACTGTCTGGATGATGGATAAATTCCAAGACAAAAGCAATGGTTTCTGGTGGAAGTTTATGACTACATTGGTGTCTTATTTTCGGAAGCGCTGCTCCTGGACCATACATCATACTATGAATTCTAGCTTTTGTTAATTCGTAGTCTGTGCATGATACTTCTTCTCCTTGACTGTTGTAAACCTGAACATTTGCTTAATTTCCTTATTGGTGTAGTGCTGTGCCACACAGCTCAACAGTTCACCCCGTTTGCGACTTCCAGGCTTCTCTCTGGAGTAGCTGAGAGCTAAGCCCTCCATGATGTTAGCATTTGCATGTGGAACATTCACTTTTTCCTGAATAGAATTTGAAAGAAGTGAAGACAATGGCTTGCTCCTTTTACTTTTTGCTTCTAGTAAGAAACACCTCCTAGAGGGTGAGGTTCGCATGTTTACAATCATATTTCCAAAAGTTGCTAAAGCCAGTATTTGTGGAAAGTACTGATAGAGATGAAAAATATTGTGGTCTTATTTTTTTTATTATCAAACCCGAAAGGAAAAATGTCCTGACGTTGAATTAGTCAGTAATAATTGCTGACTCTGATCTGATTATTAAAATGCAAAAAAAGTGCTCTTTATAGTCTGGATTAGTTTTCTATTCTACCTCACCGTTACGTCATTCAGGGATCACGTGAGATTGTGCTTCCTGCCAGCTCAGCTCAATGCGTTCTTGCTCAGCGAAGCAATCAGAGGTGTTATTTCACCTCCCTGTCTGTGTTCGAAATTGAGGAGAATATTACGGCAACAAAAGCTATACCGTGACAGCGGAGAAGTCTTATCGGAAGCTTTTATTTAAGCGTGGTCGATATTGGTGAAATCACCAAAGAACCACGAGCGGCGATACAGTGTGTACAGATTTAGGAGACATGGCGGGAGAACCTGAAGCCGTGTTCCTAGAGCCAGAAATTGTCAGCAAAAAGGGAAAAATTCCCAGTCGTGAAGCAAATGAAACAAATTTTAAAGTCACCAGGCCTAAGAGCAGTAAAGTGACTGAAAAGCCTAAAGCCGAGCGAAGGCAAAAAGGCAGGCATGACGAGCAGGATACGGCGTGTACATGCTTCAGCGAAAAAGCGGACTGTATAAATGGCGCCAAAATTGTATCTGAGCCGACATCAGCAACTGGCGACTCACCGAAGTCTTCTTTACACGACTCATTAGTAGCAACAATGAAAGCTGGTTTCGATCAGCTTACGAATATTTTACTTGAAGAGAAAGCTAGTAGGAAAAGGCTAGCAATCTCAGATAGCGACGACATGTCTGACAGGAGGAGATAAAATCAAGCCAAGCAAAGCGCTCCCGCGTTAGCGGTGATACTTTGAGCGACTCAGGTACTGTGAGCGATGTTGAGGGAGATATTAACTCACTTATTCAGCAATCCAGTTCCCTGCCAGAGCCCTCGCTTGGCGAGGAAAACGAAATTCTCGGAGCAGAAGTGTGGACCTCCGGTAAATGAAAAGCTGGCCGCCATTGTAAAGAAAATGGCACGATCAAAGCTTGCTGATGACAAGTTGAAGAGAAACTTACGCAGTATACTAGACCCAAGAATTGTGAGAAACTAGTGGGAACGAAAGTAAACCCAGAGAACTGGGCAAAGATCAGCCCTGCAACTTGGAGTCGAGATCTTAAACTCCAAAAAATCCAAACTACATTGTTGAAAGCATCGACGGTCTTGGTGGAAGTCACTGATAAGTTCCTAGAGTCAAAAGATCAATCAAAGAGCTTGCTTAATGAAGCGACAAAATCACTGTTTGATGCGCTTGCACTGATAACACATGCCAACTGTGACCTTAATCACAGACGCCGTGACCTCATTAAACCAGACCTCAATAGGTCTTATCAGCAAATCTGTTCAGAACAGATAGAACTAACATAAAACCTTTTTGGGGATGACCTTCCCCAAACAATAAAAGATATCATCACAACCAACAAGGTGGGAAATAAATTGACAGACCCCAATGGGAAACACACGCTGCCGAATCGTTCAAGTGGCCACGATTTCCGACGACCGTATTTTTCAAAAAACGTTCAACGGTCTGGATGGAGATTCCAGACCCAACAACATAAATGGCAAAGCAGCCCGAGGAACAGTCCATATTCTCCGAAGAAAAAGGAGAGCCCAGAAGTAGACCAAGGGTCTCAGGTGGGTTCCACTGCTTATGAGTTCAGTGTCGCACAAGCACTACCATTTAAGGCTGGCAGAATTTAGTATTACCTTAACCAATGGGAAACAATTTCATCTGACCGCAATATACTGGATATTGTAAAACGGTGTCAAATAGAATTTAAGAATAACATCCCACATCAAATGAAGCATCCAAAAGAGATAAAATTGTCAAATGTTGAAACGGGGTTTATTGACACTGAGATCAAGAGACTGCTGGAAAAGGGTGTCATAGTTCCAAGTTGCCATGAAACTGGGGAATTTGTATCAACAATCTTTGTGAGACCAAAACCAGATGGGTCCCACCGGTTGATATTAAATTTGAGGAGATTCAATGAACATGTAGCTTATCACCATTTTAAAATGGAATCACTGAAATCAGCTCTACAAATGAGGAAGCCAGGTTGTTATATGGCTTCAGTGGACCTAGAAGATGCATACTACTCAGTTCATGTCGATATAAAATACCAAAAATTCCTAAAATTTTCTTGGCGAGGTAAACTCTATCAGTACACATGCCTACCAAATGGTCTTGCTTGTGCACCCAGAGTATTCACTAAGCTGTTAAAGCCAGTTTATTCTACCCTCCGCTCTCAGGGGCACTTATCTGTTGGATATATCGATGATTCATACCTACAAGGCAACACCATTCAAAATTGCCAAAATAACATTCAGCAAACTGTCAACTTGTTTACTTTTCTGGGGTTTCTAGTGCACCCAGAAAAATCAGTGTTAGTTCCAACCCGAAAACTCAAGTTCGTGGGTTTCATCCTTGATTCTGAGCGTATGATAGTATCGCTAACTCCCGAGAGAACAGGAGCTATCAAAGAGGCAGAAAAGAGACTGCTAGCAAAACCAAACCCCACAATACGAGACCTTGCTGAGGTTATAGGAAAGTTTGTGGCTGCCTTTCAGGGTTGTCTTTATGGACCCTTGCATTATCGTCAACTAGAAAGTGACAAGATCTGTGCACTGAAGAAGTCACAAGGAGATTATGATGCCCCTGTGACCCTTTCAAACTTAGCACAACAAGATCTACATTGGTGGATCCAAAACATTCAAACTGCTAAGAATCCAATCAATCATCCTAACCCTACTATAATCCTTGAATCAGATGCCTCTAATATTGGGTTGGGGTGCTGTGTATCAAGCAAACTCAACCGGGGGTAGATGGACCCACAATGAACAGCAACTACACATTAATGCCCTTGAAATGAAAGCTGCATTTTTTGCATTACAAACATTTTGTCAGGACCTGAGGGATCAACATGTGCGTGTTATGATTGATAACACTACTGCAGTTACGGACATTAATAACATGGGTGGAAGCCATTCTGCCATTTGCAATTCCCTAGCAAGGGAAATTTGGTTTTGCTGCATTGACAGAAATTTATGGCTTAGTGCTGCTCACTTGCCACGCACTAGCAATGTAGCAGCAGACAAAGCATCACGTGTATTTTGTGACCAAACTGAATGGAAGCTAGATGAAACCATTTTTGCATCACTCAAAGCATATTTCTACAGACCCAAAATAGACCTTTTCGCTTCCCGATTGAATTATCAGCTGCCCAGATATGTTGCTTGGCAACCAGACCCTGGAGTAGAAGCTGTTGACGCTTTTACCCTAGACTGGCGTTCTGACACGTTTTTTGCGTTTCCTCCTTTCAGTTTATTAGGAAGAGTTGTACAAAAAATAGACGACGATCGAGCCGAGGGAATACTTGTGGCCCCAAATTGGCCAACACAACCTTGGTATCCAAACTTAATGAGGCTTCTAGTTCGCGAACCACTGATGCTGCCAAAGGAAAAACATCTGCTGAAATTGCCATACAACCCAACGCACATTCATCCCCTGCATTCAAAGTTAGTACTTCTGGCCTGCCACTTGTCCGGGAATCCCTTTGTAAAAAAGGTCTTCGAGAGCAAACCCTTGAAATCATCATGGCATCCTGGGGAGACTCCACCCAAAAAGAATATGCTGGATATTTACAAAAGTGGCAAAGCTTCTGCAGTGGACGGAAAGTTGATATGTTTTCACCACCTGTAGAGGAAGTGTTACATTTTCTAACTGAACTGTTCGAGGCTAGCTGTGGCTATAGTGCTCTTAATACTGCTAGAAGAGCATTGTCTACCTTTATTATTTTGCCTGGAAACATTTCTGTGGGGACTCACCCTCTAGTCACAAGGTTTATGAAAGGCGTTTTCCAGACCCACATTCTCTAAGTATACTGAAATCTGGGATGTAAACGTTGTGTTATCTTATTTGAAAACTCTGCGTCCCGTTGCAAAATTGTCTCTCAAGGACTTGACCTACAAGGTCACAATGATGTTGATGTTGTTATCGGGTCAAGAGATCCAAACAATCCAATAGTTGGATTTGAAAGATATGACTATGTCTAAAGTTTCAAGTAAAGTTAAACACACTAAGCCAGGAAGGCATTTACAAGATTTAAAATTTAAGGCTTATGCTCCTGATAGACGGCTATGTATTTATACCTATCTCCAAAAATATTTAGCTGTAACGAAACCCCTACGGGGAGATGAAACGAGGCTGCTAATAAGTTTTAACAAACCATATCGAGCGGTTTCAAGAGACACCATTAGAAGATAGATCAAACAGGTGTTGAGCAATTCCGGTATTGACACCAACGTCTTTAGTGCATATAGTACTAGGTCAGCTTCAGTAAGTGCAGCCAATTCTAAAGGGGTTCCTTTAGACACGATTTTATCAGCTGGTGGTTGGTCACGTGCTTCCACTTTTAGCGAGTATTATAACAAACCGATTGTTGATACTCACGGGTGTGACTATGGCTGAAGCTTACTTAAATTTGACTGA
>NC_090874.1:43276388-43291388 GCF_036669935.1 Montipora foliosa | reverse complement strand
TTCAGGCCTGATTTAGAGAGTTCCTAGAGTTCCACTTTTCGCGAGCTGCTTGCTGTTTCTTTATCTTTACAGTCGGTCCCAGATTAACTTCCTGTGGATGTTGTCTGGTATACAGATAATAATCAAAATGCTGCTCGTATTGTGGAGATTGGTTTTTAATTGTTGACTCGCACCTGACAAACTGAACGTTTCAAAGAGAAATATTCTTGTTTTAATTTTATTTCCAAACCTCTTGTCTAATGAAAAATAACGTTTGTATGTAAACGAAATCGGTGTCAAAAAACCTGGAAATTTAAAGTTATAACACAAGCTCAGGCAACGAAGGCTAGGCTTCCGCCCGTCGTGAGAGAGCCGGATGAGAAAATTCCACCCGCTCCCGGGAGCAATCAGATTGCAGGATTTGTTGCATTCCGCCCACTCACGCACTGAGAAAAAAATCAAATAAGAATTAATGCATAGTCCGTTCACCGAGACAAAAAAGAGTTAGTGGAGGTTCAACCGTATCTAACATTTTCTTGTAATAATGCTAAGGGTGAGTCAATAAAGATTATAAAAAAAAAGATCATTATATCGCATGTAATCAACTTCCGGTAAATTCCCGTTCAAATTCTGTATTTAATTGCGATTTGCGCTTTATGTTTTTCTTTTCGAAACAAATAGTGTGGAAGTTTATGAATGGCCAAAAAAGCGTCCTTTTACGAATACCCCGATAATAAAGAAAAAGTTAAAGTTAAAAGAGCCTCATGATTTTTTCTTCACAGAGCTTTCCAGTCAATCCTTTAATTCCTTTTGGGCAAGCACAGAGGAACGAAGATTCATTTCTGAAACACTGGCAAGAAGATTCAGTGAAGATTGGCATGGATTTAACGACGCGGAAATGAAAGTCCATGAATTAAGAATTCCCTGCCAAGTCATATTTTACGTCTCTAGTTCTTTAATTTCCCTCGGTCCTGAATATTCAAGAGTTTAATTTAGGTCCAGAGAAATGCCGGCTAGGTTAAATTAATTATTTTAGTCGCTTGCGAGAGCTTGGCATCATCCGAGTTTGCAAGCGGGTCAAAGGGGTGCAGTTCGATTGTAAATCTCTGCTAGGCTTGCTCGCCATCGAAGTTATCGTAATTCATCCCATATATCGACTTTTTTCGCGACAGAAAAAACGTCAGTTTCTGTATTTATTGGTGAAAAATACTGTACACAACTAGAGGTCGCGGAAATATTGTATTGGACGATTTTACGTCATATGATGGTGAGCTGACCGATTTCTGAACAATCGGGCAATTTTCAAGATGGCGGAAGTCTATTTGCATTTTTGGTCATCTTTAAGGCGATATGTCTCTTTTGTTTGACAAGATCGGCAAATAATGTCTTTAGAAATTCCAACTGGAGATAGAGGCCAAATATCCTAAATAACTTCATTCTTTGACCGGAGTTCCCCTTTCAGGTGTCACATGGTTTTGTACCACAGTGGTCCCTGTTAGCTTAGTTGCAGTCGGTGGTATCACTGGCTGATGAAACTACTTGCATAACGGAAATGCCTACACTCGCAAAGGCTTATTGTATTTTTATTAATACCTTTATTGATTATATGTGGATGATTTTTGTACAAAATTACAAGTGCTACATTAATATTTTTTGCTACTAGCTTCTCCTACCTTCTTCTTCAATTGGTCCGCATCTGTACAACGATTCAGCTGATTAAAAAGTTATTGCTATGAATATGTACTTTTTTTTCTAAATCAGGATTTTCTGACTAACTCGGATGGACGAGTGATCCGCTAATCACAATTAGAAAAATAAGGAAAAAGACGGACCCTTTTTTTTATTTAAAAAGTAAGAAACAACAACAGCAAAACAAAAAGCAAACAAACAACCCAAAGAGCGAAAATAGACAAGTTGAACAAGGAAACGTCAATTTTTAACTTTGCGATCGTTCCTCCTTTTTCACTCTACCAAAAGAAGGCTTTACAAACGTAGTGCTGATTAATAATGGTAACTGAACTGAGTGGAGTGCAGTTTAGTCTGAAAGCATTCGTGAAATGATAACATCGATTTGAAACCGCTCAAATTCAGGACTTTAGTCAGTACCTAAATGTTTTGATCCAAAATGATGGTTAAAAAAATTTTGGACACAAAATGGACACTGAGAGTTGGAAACTACCCGAAATGTGGGTCTTCCGCCTGAAGGAGCTTATTGCCACCATTCACAAAACGGTAAACAATTAAATTCTCCATTTTTTTTAAGTCAAATTTTTGGGAACAAAACTTGCAAAATTCTTCTCAGAATGGTTTTCTTTTTCTCGTTCGTTTTCCTGCAATTTGATTGGTTACTTTAAATAAGCCTTGAAATCTGATTATAGCTGTTTTGTTCTATTGTTCTTTCCTTATTGGCTGGGGAAAAGGTTCAATTTAGAGCAAAAAATAGTGCAATTCGTGAATATATTCCACTGCTGAGAGCCAATCAGATTGCAAGGATCATCAGCGATTTCTAAATGAATATAAAACCGAACAAAATGTGCGCCCTTTGTATAATGGTATGTCACGAGATAATATTTGTACGGTGCATTTTCTCTGTGAATATATATAAGCTCGCAAGTCCTCTTTGAGAACAGTGCTTCAAGCCTGATCAAAAGAGAACAGGGAACACTGTTTTCGACGAGTATTTCGTAAGACCAAAGTCAATTTTGTTTTACTAATGCGATTACGAAAGCAGTTCTTTCGCCTCAAGATCCCGAGTGCATGTCGATCCAGCAGATATTACCTTCCGCACTGTATCAAACCGATCGACTAAAACTGTTCTTCTTTCCAGTAGTTCAGAAGAGTGGCTAAAATTATGAGAATTGAGGTGAAACCAGGCCAAGCATTGCATAATCAAATTCAAAATAAGTAAGAAAAATAACTAATGATACTATGAGCACTTTGTGGCATCAGAAGTTCAGCTCAGCTGAGGCGACTTGAGTTATTGAGAATAATCAGTGATATAGAATAATCAGTGATATAGTTGCAATGTGAAAAAAGAGTTATTAAATGAATCAAGCTATATAATGCTCTAGAAAAAACCAAGATCAATAGACTAAGGAAAACTGGCTGCAACACTGAGAAAATCATATCGTATCGACCCGCTTGTCTACAAAGTATTCATTTTCCGATCGTGACTTGCTGTATTATTCAGCGTTATTACTTTTATGCGTTAGCATACAAGCGACCATTATTTTTTCCTTTTTTTGTTTTCTGTTTTGGCGCAATAGCCACTTCACCATTATAGGTAAGGCCAGAGTACACGCCATCATGATGTTCTGGCTTCTTTGAAGAGAGAGACATATAAGATGCAGGCTCAGCCACAGTTACTTCAGCACTGTTCATGCCTCTCCCTTGCGAGCCAGCATAACGCACTGCTGTTGACTCAGACTTTTGTTCCTCTACATTGTCATATACAGGACTTTTTCCAATCCTCGGCAATGGATCACTTCTCTGTGACTCTGTAGGAATTTCTGGAAGAGGACGAGAAGACATCTCGAGAACAATATCGTACTCATGATCATTTTTACCGCCATCGTTAGCGTAGCCCAAACCCAAGTCTCTGTGAGTAAGGCTAGTTGACGACCCTTCTGGTTTGTCGTTAACTGGATCCGCCTGGAACGCGTTATTGTTGTAGATCTTCGTTGTGGCACTAGGACGTGACGTTAGTTGCGTGTTTAGCCGTCGGATTTCAAAGACCAAGCAAACAACTACAGCCACAAGAACCACAACAATAGATGCGGATATTGCGATAATGATGGCTGCCTTTCTCTTGACAGATGTGGAGTTTCCTGGGAAAAGTAAACGTTACTTTTGTTTAGTCTACTGTATTCGTAAAATTGAGTTTACATAGTTTTTTATCCTTTTTAAAGGACACAGCATGTTTTAACGTATATGAAAACCTAAACGTTTTTCAGAGCACCGAGAAAAGTACTGTCGTCAACGTAACCAGCAAAGAAGCATGCATGTACCAAGAGCAGAAAAGGCGCCAGGGAGCGTGAGGTCAAAATCACTATCAGCTTTGCCAAAGGGCAAATCGTGTGCATTAATAATACGTACTGATTACGATGATGACAATAGTAATATTAATAATAAGGATAAGGCAATTTAGTTGCAACTACGTTAATTTCAGCATATGTCAGCGCTCACATCAAACATCAAACCAGACATATTATTTAGTATATACTAAAACAGAGGAAAGCGTTCAAGTCACGCTCTGATTGGCTACTCAAACTCCGAATATGCTTTGCTACTCACCTCCGAGCAACTCGCGCCCAAAATATTGCAGGAATAATTAAGTTAAAATCATCTTTTTGTGCTATATTATCATTGTTTTAGTATATAGAGGATATAAGATGGCCGCGCGGAGATACGAAATTTCTCTTCGAGTGTTAATATTATGAGAAGAAAAATTTCGTATCTCCAAGCGGTCATGTAATATTCTGTTTATTATATAAACACCAATGAAATACTACATCATTTCACGAAAGGCATCGAAAGGCGCGATTTTCATATGTAACCGTAGCAACAGCGATCTTTTCACGTGTGAAAATAACATGTTATCTTCACGTGTGAAGATATCGTGTTTTCGCGCAAAAGCTCACTTGGTATTTCATTGGTGTTTATACAAAAAACTTAAATAATTCACAGCGAGGTAAATATCCACCTCTAGCCACCGACACTGTAGTCTCCTTCGCAGCATCGTGTGACACCACGCCCCAATAACGGCTGCGGAGGAGACTACCGACACTGAGATGAATAGTTGTTATATATACCAACAATTCACAAATACAAATGTAGGAGTCACAATCTATTAAGTCTTTGCGAACATCAAATTGTGCAAACCTGCTTAATAAAACCTTTTTGCACAGGCGCGAAAGTTCTTATATATCCTTTGTAACTTATCCAGACCTCAAGGAACATCGTGCTATACGTGTGACCAAAATTAAGCGATCCATTACGTAGATTTCAGGTACGTTAAAAACCAAATTGAACGGTTTTTTGAAAGAATCCAAGGCAGCAGCATTCTTAAGCGTGGCATTCCATACTTAAGAAGAATGAATTGTACTTAGAGCTTTTCTCTGCACGTATCCAATAGCGTTAACCGGATGATTGGGAAGAGGTGTCCAAACAGGCGCAGCATATTCAAGGGCAGGCTGTAAAAGGTGGAAATAATTTGCACTGTGTCAAAGCGAATCTCTCGTACTTGAGCGTAATCTTACCGGGCCCTTTCTAATATCTTTTGTGTATTGACTGGCCTTGTCGGTCTGTTTTCACGTGAAATAGAACTGGTAAAGAATGTGTACATGGGCCACGATATTCACTTGCGTTCTTTACATACCACCTCCAGTGGAGAAGCCATAACCGTGACGCCAGCATATGGAAACATTAATAGACAATTCACAAGACAAATCTTAGTATGCTATTTGTTGGGCGGTATATTCGAGAATTGTAAAAATAACAGCTATCTCACCTCCAATTTCTGAGAGGTTTCCGTCTTTAAATGTTAAAGTTCCATTTTGGTAACATGAGGTCTTGTTTGTGCATGGGCGGCTCAGGCATGGATTGACAGCTGAAAACCATGAGAAATCAAACAAAATCAATTGGCCGCCTTATAGGGAGAGCTTTACTGAGAGAAGCTGATCATCTGATACCATCTATCAACCCATTTTCAAATCGTCTTTCGGAGACGTTCAACTTTGGGATAACAGGTGTTACATTCGTTTGTTGTCGCTTCGTGATTTATGAGTTTAGTGAATGTTTGTAAGGAGCGGTGTCGCAGCTCCCGAAATCCGGATACCATAAGGAAATGAAGCGACTCCTATCGCTTTGTTTAATAACACGCCACAGCGCCCTTTCGATTCGCAAATATGTCAACAGAAAACTACCAAACCTTACCAAAGCTTGGAAGAATGTTTGTACCACTCGTACAGAGTGCGGGTCGTCTTTTGTCGGGTATGGATAATGCTGCATAAGCCCGTTTCCAACATAGAAGACAGATACAATCATTACCTTTCTCCTTGTTACGGATTGAAAAGTGGCCAAAACTGACTATTCGTTAGCGGGCTCGAATTTCCCTTCCGAAAGAAGACCCGCTTCTCGCTATGTCATATTTCGCGCAAGTAGATTTCTCTTGCTTCCACTCGACGAGTTAAGCGAAACACTAAAGTTGGTTTATTATGCCAAAAAACTATCAGTAATTCTAAACTATTGCGAAAACTGGATCATGTCAGTGTCATCATATATTCCCTGTGGATGATCAAAATTGGTCAGTTCCACAATCCAGTAATTAGTAACGTGCTATTAAGCTGATGAGTACTCTAAAGCCGAGCCAGTCTTTGATGATACAGAAAGCTTGATCAAGGCGTGATATCAAACAAACAAGTTAAAGTGAAAAGAGCCTCACCGTTCACGATTTTTTCTTCACAGAGTTTTCCAGTTAATCCTTTTGGGCAGGCACAGAGGAATGAAGATTCATTTCTGAAACACTGTCCACCATTTTGACAAGAAGATTGGCATGGATTAAACAACGCTGAAATGGAAGTACATGAATTAAGAATTTAAAGGATCTGATTGAAAACCTTTTTCTTATACCGCCATTGATCATTATTTTGGCATTGTAATGCCATAATGCTGAGCCAAAAATTACACGTTGCATCCTTCACTTTCCTTCAGAGAGATAGTTAACCAGACGGGTGTGAAGTTTAACGTTGTGAGTTATTTCTCCTGGTTTGAGCGCGTCTACAGAGAGAACTCCCTTTCCTCGCATCACACAGGGAAAAATGATTAATTTAACCGAGCCGGCATTTGTCTCGACCTAAATTTAACTCTTGCATATTCACGACCGAAGGAAATTAAAGAACTAGAGACGCAGAATGAGAGTTGGCAGGGAATTCTTGGGAATTTCCCAAAGTTGTAAGGCAGTCCCTCCGTAGGCGTGAGCTCATCTGAAAATGCCGACATGGAGATTTAAGCGAAACTTCATTTTGAATTTCCTGTGAACCTACATTAACGTTTCGGGAAACGCAATTTACATAGCCCCAAGGTCTGAACCAGGTAGTCCTTCCTTGTGTCTTAATGTCATTTTGTTCTAGACACCGGAGCTTGATTTAGTAGAGGGGCCAAGGAGTCGACAGGGATGCTTTTTGTCCCAAATTATCGTTTTCCAAAGCCTTAGATTTTGGCCACATCGCTGTATTCCGAGAATGGTGTAGGCAGCATTTCAAAGGATCAAATGTTCATTTTAGGTAAAGGGGGGTGTGGGGGGGAAATTTCTTTGGCCTCCCCTTTCTGCCTTCCTTTATTTATTTTCTGGATACGTCCCTGGACACATCAATAAAAATTGCGTTTTGCAACTCACGTATCTCGCACTGGAGACCTGAAAAACCGTCAGTGCAGTTGCAGACAGCACCAGCAAGAGTGTTTATGCATTTTCCATTGCTTTTGCACTTCAGGTTAGAGCAATTTTGAGAAGTACCTGATAGGTCAAGAAAAACGTCAATTATCAGTTTAGAGTAGTCTGTTAAATTGCGTGTCAAATGTAATTTTAAAATTGCTTCAGAGTGTGTATCATCTACCAGGGGAAAATTCCCTAAGACATTTCTAAAAAAGTGGATGGTACAGTAATAAACAAATGTTCTTGTATATTGATTCGCTCTAAATGCCCAGCGACCGATTTTGGGCATTAAAGAAAACTTAACGTGAAAACTGGCTTAACTTTGTGGTCAAATATAAAGAAGCAAAGCCGCACTTACCAATTTAAAGAAAAATAAGGGTTTTCTAAAATTGTTTGGCATGGCAAATGAAAATTCCTTTGTATGAAGATAACGTATTCCTGTGATCATGAATCGACTTCAACGAAATTCAACGCACCGAAGCTGAATGTTCTCAAACTATAGATGCTTTTTCATTGGTAGATATAGCCTTTTTGATAGTTCGTCTTCCCTTTTGTCTGAATACGGTACAAAAACATTACTCGTACTATGAGAGAAGAAAAAAGGCTGAAAATAAACAACAATAGTTAACCTTGCTGGTATGGTAATTTGCATAATACTGTTGCCCAATAGGGGTTTGCAAGATAAGCAGCGACGGATTTTGGACATTCCTGGAAAGTGGATTCATTTCCTAAACATCTCACGTTTCTAAACCAAACTGCGGATTTGCCGAAACCAAACTGGTCACTTCTTCCGGAAGAAATTGCCCTTGGATATCCAAGCTGACGGCAAACAACATGAGCATCTATCATACTCCAAGGGTAGCCATCAATTGTGCCCCAGATTCCAGCGTAGAACACCTCCACTCGTCCAGCATTACTAATTGGTGATCCGGCCAGTCTTACACTGAAGTCTTTGAAAACAGAAATGAGTAAACAATTATAAGAAAAGAGTACAGTAAGCCTACCGACTCGTTTTCCTATAAAATTCATAAAAATAATAGCACTACAGCTCTGCTTGCATACAGCAGTATTTACATTTTGATATAGAAACTCATTTGCAGCCGCATAGCTGGTGCTTCCCGCCACCTTTCACAACTTTGACACAAAAAAGGAAGCTACCTGCCCTAACTTTGGACGACCTCAAACGCATTTATATCAAGCACTAATGTTTCCAACAAACAAACAAAAGTCACTCCCCTGGCTAAATTAACTATCCAGATTATTATTAACTGATTATCGGTACAGTCCATGAGCCAACCCACTAAAAATGTCCTTTTGGTACCATGAAAGGGGGCAAATTCTATCCTGCATTTTAGACTCTCCGATGTCTCTAGTTTATAGAAAAATGTAATAGCCCTCGCAACTTGCCAGATTTAGCCTTTTTCTCAGCCTTTTGTTGACAACCTGACAGTCGAATATATTATATTCATCTTTTTACAGAGCATCCTCTCAATTAAGTACTCAACTTACATTCACAAACAATTCAATTCATCAAAGTGTCACTTAGAGATACTTCATTACCATCCATTATTAGTGTTATCGAATCATAAATGCCTTCGGGTCCATATTTGGTGCTGAGAAAAGAAGTGAATCAAGAGCATTTGTGTAAGTGTAAGCGCCACGGTTTGCAGCGTTTGTTGAGTTCTCCTCGTAATTTTTACATTTTGATGTTTCATAAACTTTTAAATCGCTTTTTATCTATAGTATATATTTCCTAATAGCTTTAGCAAAAGGTCATAGCTAGTTTTGGAGTCTCTATCTTAGTATTAAGCTTTATGTTCGCGTGAAGTTCTCCCATGCTTTCTCGAGGAGTGCTGTTGAACTTGGGCCGACAATGCCGTAATAACCTGGTGTCAAATTACGTACCAACACAAGTATTTCATCGAATTAAGGAACTGGGCTTTCTAAAGAATACACGAGGCAACAGGGTTAGTCATTCTGTCGGACAACGCTCGACAAATCGATTCCCTGGCATCGAACTGTTGGCATTATGCAAATGTTAGATCTTCAAGATCTCACAGTGGAATCAACAATTCTATTCTCTTTCGCTTCGCTCAGCCGAATAGAAAACATTTCTATTATATGTATAGAAGAGAAAGTAACAAACAAATAGTGGGGGAAGCCGCCAGCAATGGTCGAGTTTATTTGCAAAAAACTAAGCCGGGGACACGCTGGATACAGGGTACAAGCCAAGGAATATAAGAAAAAAGTCATACGCTAGTTAAAACGACAATACAAAATAGTAAGGAAAAAACAGCCTCGAGTAAACTGGTCGGCGTCAAGCGGTGCGACATTCACGAGGAGTGGTATATAAAGGGCCTAATTACCCCAATGGGAATTAATACCAAGCAACCTAACTAGACACCTAAAAGAAATACATTACGCTTCATTAGGAATGTGATTACAATCAACTGCGCAAAGCCTGGTCCTATACATGCTAAAACTATACCTAGAATTATGGTCAATAATGCTCGATCGATTGTTAACACCGACACTGCTCCTGCTTTACAAGCTGAGCTTCATAGCATAAACATCGATATTTGCCTCATCACGGAGACATGGCTGAACAGCAAAGTTCTTCTAGTCTAGTATGTCCTGACGGATATGTTTTAGTAAGAAAGGATCGTAAAGATGATCGAATGGGAGCTGAGGTTGCTATCCTATGGAGAAACAATTGGAAAATCCATCGTATCAACTTCAACATCAACGACCTTAAATGTCTCTGGTGCTTAATCAAAACAACAATTCTTAATTCCATGTTGGAGTAGTTTATCGTCCACCTGATCCAGTGTACCATGATGAGATTCTACTAAATCCTCTATCTTAAAGCTGTGAAAAAATCCTTTTATCCACGCCTGACACCGATATAATCATCGCTGGTGATATTAATCAATTAAATATTCGAGATCCATTAGGTCAACATAACCTAGTACAGATGGTTAAAAGCCAACAAGAATTGATAGAATACTGGATCCCTTCCTTACAAATAAGATGCATCTGTGAAAGCCCGCTCCAACATTATTTAAAGGTCTTCTTCGATCTGACAACCTGGCCGTCTTAATGACTCCTCAAGTCAATGCCAAACTTATAGGGAAGATTGTCTATGCAAGAAACACAAGGGAACAAAGGAAAATACAAGTGGTTTGCAAGCTTGCGGAGTGTGATTGGTTACAAATCCTAGCGCATAATGACGTAAATGACATGACTGACGAGCTCAGTGACGCTTTAACTCAGATGTATAACGAATGTTTCCCGCTCATCAAAGTGAAAATATCATCTCGTGATCCTCCTTTTATGTCGCCGTTAATTAAACACCTGTGAAACTTAAGGAACTAGACGCTCCATGAGCGTACACTGGGTTGCCTGTGGTAAGTGCTACTCAAAAACAGAAGGGACTGAGTTGGGTGGTATTGAGCTGCAGCGTTCCAGTCAATTTTTCAAGTCGGGGGTCATTAAGACCATTTAAGGGGTCACCCAGAAGTCGTGCCAGCAGAGGCCCTTTGGCTCACACGTTCATACGACGGAACAGATCTTTTCTCTAAGGCTATAGAAAAAATTGGCACGCATTGCGTACCTGTGGTAGTGCAGTAACACAGTGCTTTATTCCATATTGTCAACTGAGCTGCGTTTTGTCTTCCAGGAGATTCAAGTTGTCTTTGCGTAATATGTAGCTCTAATAGTACACGATATTGTTTTGGTATTGTATATCATTGTAGTGTCATGGTAGAAGTCTTAGGTAAATAGCCCCTGAGAAGACATGTGGTTTCTAGCAGAGTACTAAACCCAGAAAGATTGAAGAAAATAAAAGGGAATCGAGAAACATTGGCTTCTAGGCTGACATGTTGATCATTTTCAAGTTCCCTCAAAACTTCTTTTTACCACAAGTTTAAACGTGCACTCTTAGCCTCTGACAGCTTTGTAATACAAAAGTTCACTGAAGTTTATCCCTGTCCGTCGGCGTTAGTATTTGGATGGGTGCCCTAAAAATATTCCGCTGTGTAACAGAAGCCTAGGGCCGAAAATTATATTTTAACGCTCAAAAATGAGAACTAAGCAAGGTACAGATTTTGTTAGCTTGCTTTATGCAAAACAAATTAATACTGATGCAAAAGTAAGTAAATATTATAATATCATGGGTGACAAATTACTCCTTAATTTTGGCGCGAAATTTCAGCGTTAATTTATAATTTCACATGTGAAATTACAAAATTGCCATGGTAACATCTCTTCTCAATCAGAGCCAAGATGGCGTCGAGAGTTAAGACAGTGACCAAAAGTGAAGAAGTTACGAAATTAAAAGAAGCGGTAGAAAATTTAAATAAGCGAAAGAGCACAATTAACTGGGTGAGGGTTTTGGAGAAGTGGTGTGACGAAAATAGCCTTGAGAAAAACCTGGAGATGATTCCTCCCGAGCAGTTGGATAAAGTACTCGAGCGATTTACGGTTGTAAGCGTAATTTGTCACCCACGACATTAAAGGTAATCAATACCTAAAGGCTCGGGAAATTATCAGAATTTTGACAAAACGCGCGTGAAATTATTTCCTAATTTTACTTGTCGCCATTTGATTACACTTACTTACACAGTTTTTAGGAAGAGCAGAAGGAAGTTTTCAGGACGGTCGATCGAGAATAAAATATTTTGCCATCAGCAACAAAAATTTACGACATGAAAACAACTTTTAATTTGAACCGCGAATATTAAAATTTACCATCAGCGAAAAAACATTTGGGATATTTTTGCTACGTTCAATTTTGTTATTGTACTTTTGGCTGCACAAGTAAATTGCAAAATCGAAAGTGACATCGAATTCAGCGGGCGCCGAGATCAAGTTATCGCGGCGTGTTTACTCGCGAAACAGTGAAGCATCTGTGTCAAATGATGGAAAGACACCGGGTTTTTGTTATTGTTAGTTTTCTTTTCCTTTGAAGTGTTATAAAGTTTGACAAGAAATGTGCGAAGTCAACACAAAGATCACAGTCGCCCAACTCTTGAGTTTGGCCTACCAGAAAAATCCTCCCGCGTCACATTTCAACCCACGTATGCAAATTTGTTAAGCTCAACAATTACACAACTGATAAATTCACAAAGGCTGGAAATATCACAGAAACCCTTTTCCAGCGAAAATTTTTTTGAAACAAACAAAATATTTGCTATTAGAGCCAAAAACCCCTTCTTATCTCAATTGCGCGCGTGCAAACAAGACACACAATCCGTGTCACAAAGCATATGCAATTAACTAAATTTCTGACAGTTCACATCAAGCCTTTTCGAAAGAACCTTGACCGTAAACAATGAAGCACAAAAGAGACAACAAGCTTTCATTCAAATAATTCTTCACTGTCACATTCCATTTTTTTTAAATCTTTGCAGAGTTGAGTACAAAATAAATGTAAATTGCCAGACAAGTTAGATGAGACTTCAATAAACACTATGATGCATTCAAGGCGTTCGATTCCTTTAATGATTGTTAAATCCATAAAAAAATTGTCATTTGATTTTAGTGTTGTATATAATACCAAGTTAGCAAAAAATTAGAAATAAAAAGCTCACTTGATAGCCAACGGCGAAAAATGAACTGTTGTCGAAGACCATTACTCGTCGCTTTAAAGATTCCAGATATTTATTTTTCACCGCCTGACTTGTTCATCCAATTGACGTTCCATTCTTAGCTGCATGAGGGTATATTTTGTTGAAAGATCCACAAAAACGCCATTCACGTTACAATGACTTTCGACGCCATCGAAGGTTAGCCAGAATTAGTGAATTTCCAATTGATACCGGAAGACTGTGCCGAGTTGCAACGATTTATTGCAAACATTTGAAAAGCACCAGATAAAAGAAAAAAATTATTAGTCGAAGCCTCCTCAATGTAAAACAGCACACGTTTGCAGTGGTTAGGATGGCTTAGCGTAATTATCGCGCTCCTGGCGCTCGTTTGTTTTCCGCATCTGGGTGCAATAGAATGAAATATGACAGGAACGGGAATGCGAAAGAACGTTTCTGAATACCGGTCAACCAAACCAACGTTTTCTCTTCGACTGCTGGTCGGTGATACCAGCGGCCCCGCATATTGTTTTGTATTTTTGATCTCATTAGATTATTCGAGCTATATTTAAGTAGTGTTTCGAATGGTCAACGAATCGTAAATTTACCTAACATCGATTTTCACTCGTTGATTCATCGAGGTTGAATTGCGTTAATATAACTTCGAAAGTTTCAACGATACACTCGATTAGTATCGCGTGCACTCCCCAACCTTAAAATTTTAAGAGTAAAGGCTGAAAGGGTTGAGCGAAGTCGCCTACGTCGAGAAGTGAACTCGCCTTTGTAAGCGATTTCACAAGCGTAGGCGATATGGTGTTATCCCTCATATTATTGAGAGCTAACTGTAAACAGGCTAACCTGAATTTTATTTAGGCCTAATTAGGCTAACCGAATGTTATTTAGGCGTAATTCAGGCTAACCGAATTTTCATCGGTCTGCAGTTTGCAGTCTGCGTTTTTCAGTGTCCCTTTTGTTATGTATTTAAATTCTCGGACTGAGCATAATCGACGAATTATGTGACGAGTGTCACGAATGAAGTAATTTGTTTTCCTTTCAACTATGCCACAAATAATTGTGCGGAGAAGTTTGATTATCATTATCGTTGGTTATACGGCGCGACAATGGCTGCCACGCGGAGTCGCTGCTCCGTAGTTTTTGGTTGTTTTTATGCGTATTTACTCTTATTCCTGATTCATGGACGTATCCAAAGTAGTCCTAAGTCCTTGTTACAACAGCATATTTCAAAGATTTTAATGGGAACTGAGCTTTCTACAGAAGATACTGGTTGGATTTTTATCTTGAAACTTGGTGGCTGGTTTAAACTTGACCTTACAGTTCATGGTTACTATAAATCTCGTTTTGCGGCTTCCAAATGGAGCAAACATGGTCTAACATCTCTCCATTTCCTGGACATGGCCCTCCGCTTGATATTACAGTGTCTATGGATGTTTCGCCGAATCCTGGTCCTGATATTCCAATGAATAGAATTTGTATTTCAAGATCTTGCGTGGATTTGCATATGTCTTCTTGTCAGGATTCGATGATTACATATTCAAGAGATCGACTGTTCAAAATTCGCCGAACTTCAATTTGTTCTAGGGTTCTTCCTAAATCCATCTACACAGAATTGAAGAACTCAGGTTTATATCATTATAGAGGAAACAGAGCAGGTCGGCAGTCTTATAACCGTAATGTCCAAGTGGCTACATCTGATCAACGTTTCTTTAATATTCAAACAGTCATTACGGACCATCTGCCACGATTTCAGACAGATAGTAGAACAGTAGACTTTTCTAATCTGTCCTATTTGAGACCTATGCGGAAGTTTAATCCTGGTGATCGTAAAGTACGATTCGCTGTTTGGAATGCCCAATCCATTAATAACAAATCTTCGATCATTTGTGATATTATCTTAT
Organism: Montipora foliosa; assembly: GCF_036669935.1. Lineage (NCBI taxonomy): Eukaryota > Metazoa > Cnidaria > Anthozoa > Scleractinia > Acroporidae > Montipora > Montipora foliosa. The sequence goes on along the minus strand of NC_090874.1, from coordinate 43,276,476 downwards.
CAAATCATTTAGACATGTTTGCCGTTACAGGAACTTGGCTCTGCTCTGATTCCAACACCTCTGTTCCAGGCATTTTGAATTCACTTAA
>NC_090874.1:43268888-43271388 GCF_036669935.1 Montipora foliosa | reverse complement strand
GACAATATCCTATCCAAAGCCAGTTGTCGAATGTACATTCTTAGGGTATGCAAATCCTATGGATATCCTGAAGATCAACTCAATAATTTGTTTAACTCGCTGCTCATGTTCGTATTCTTGTATGGGATTGAAGTTTGGGTGCAGTTTACTAGCGAAAATACCTAGACAGAATCTACAGGTTTCTCAAGAGACAACTATACGTGACTTAGTTAAAGGTAGGGACTCTAAGCTCTTTTAAGAACATAATCAGTGATAATCATATACTTCATGATTTGCTACCTCCAAAGAGGAGAAGTGTGCTCCGTGAGCGCAAGCATGACTTTATATTACCCAGAGTTAAAACTGAACGCTTCATGCATTGGTTCCTTAATAGATGCCTCTTCAATTAAATTCAATGTATATAAGGAACTTCATAATGTTACAAATTTCTGTATATTCTTAATTATAACTGTCTTATCAACATATTGTAAAGTTACACGTTTGTTGTTTCTGATTTTGCAGAGAGGTGAAAACCTGTATTTAGCCTTTGTAGACCTAGAAAAGTTATTTTGTGGTGGGCGATGAGGAGGCTGGGTATACCAGAATGGCTAGTTTGTACCGTCAAGGCAATGTATTCCAACGCAAGAAGCAGGGTCTGGATTGACAACTCCTTCATTGACAGTTTTGAGGTTCAAGTAGGTGTCCACCAGGGCTCTGTTTTGAGCCCTCTGCTGTTCATTATTATCCTGAGAGGCCCTGTCTCGTGACTTTCGCACAGGGTGCCCTTGAGAGTTGTTGTATGCGGACGATCTTGTACCCGCCTCAGACTCCGTGGAGGGACTACTGCAGAAACTGAGTTCTGGGTAAATCTTCTTCTTCTTTAGCAGTCCGTCGATATCGGCGATGGTAAATATGCAGAAGACAAAGGTCATGATCTCTGGGGCAAACCTGGACACGCTGAAGGACTCTGGAGAATATCCTTGAGGGGTGTGTAGCAAAGAGGTTGGTGTAAATTCTTTCCTTTGCACTGGCTGCTCACACTGGATTCACAAGAAATGCAGCGGTATCCGTGGGAGACTAACTCCAAATCCCTCTTTCAAGTGCAGTAGACTTTTTTGAACAGCACGTCCCATCGATGGAAGACCTCTGGACTTTGTTACTGTTGATGGCCAACAGGAGACAGCATTACTGCAGGTGGAGGCTGCGAGGCTGCCACTGTCACTAGGGTCAGGGCTGCGTGGGGCAAGTTCCGGGAGCTGCTGCCGATACTTGGTTCCAAGAGTTTGTCCACGTGGTAGAGTCTACAGCAGCTGTGTCAGGGGGGCCATGCTTTATGCTTGTGAATGCTGGCCTCTGAAACGAATGGACCTGGATCGGCTCCAGAGAAAGGAGAGGGCTATGCTTTGTTGGATGTGTGCCATAAAACCTACAGATAACATCAGCACACAGGGACTCCGTCTGAGGCTCTGCATCGATGACCTTGATGTTGCCCTCAGGCGGAAGCGTCTTAGATGGTTTGGCCATGTCCAGCGGAGTGAATCATGGACGGGAAGGGTCCGCTCCCTTCATGTGGACGGGCGCAGGACCCGGGAAAGGCCGCGAAAAAGCTGGTGGGAGGTCCTGAGAGAGGACCTCCAGTTACGCAGGCGCCGGTCATGGCTGCCACGAATTTTCGACCGCTAGCTCTACTGGTTTTATTTTCACTATTTTGCGTGTTTACTACACGCGGACAAGTTCAGAACTCTCTTGAACATCAACATAACAGCCATAGAAACGTTTTGGATTGTTTTAGGGGAATTTTAGACAACATCGTTGTGTTTTCATCTCGACTTCGAGCAGCCAAACTCAAGCTTGTTTCTTCGACCGGCTTTAACAGGACAACAAAAGCGCTCAGTAAGCCTTCTAAACGGGGTTTGACGTCCCTTGCTATACCTGGGCACGACCCGCCGCTCGATTTGACTATATACGTCGATATTTCTATAAGTCCTGGACCTGTGCCTGTTCAACGTTTGGTTTTTAATTTTAGTGCTAGCCACGTTGTGTTACCGAATTTGCATACTGGCCGTACTCTCTTCTCTACTTCAAGGACTTCGTACAGTCGAAGCTTTCTGTTGGGCCTGCGGACGTCATGTCATACGAAACTTCCTATGCCTACTCTGAGGGCATTGAAGAACTCTGGAATCTTGAAATTCAGGGGTAGAAGAGCTGGTCGGAGAAGAATTAGAACCATTATCTCTGTGAGATCTACTTCAGCGTGTTCTGCTCCGCTGCACTCGTGTGTCAATAGAAGCAATTTGATTTCCATCTCGTTGCAATCTGGACCAGAGTTTGTTCTACGGCGTCAGCAAGCGGTCTCAAATTTCGCGCTTATTAACTCAAGATCTATCAGGAATAAGACTCTTATGTTGAATGATTATGTGACGGAACATAATATTGACATTTTAGCGATTACTGAAACCTGGCCTCGATGTTTATTTTTGTCGGGATATTTGTCCTGTTGGATTTACATTCCATCAGGTTC
>NC_090874.1:43233888-43263888 GCF_036669935.1 Montipora foliosa | reverse complement strand
TAGTTTCCAAATACGTTTAAAACAGTAAAAATACTTTTTTTTCAAATAGGGTAAAAATAACTTCATAAATACTTTTGTCCTTTGGCCATTTCAATTTCAGCAGGAAAAGAAAACAAACAGCGGCTACAAACATTTTCATTTTATACTTGACGTTTCGTATGTTGCAACATACATCATCAGAAGTGACGGTTAAAACTCTTACACCAAATTTTAAAAACTAGAGCGAGGCATTGGTGACTAGTTAAAAAGTGTGATAACAAAATCGTAACTTCCGGTAGTTGATACTTCCGGAAACAACAGAATTCGCACCACATGAATCATACTAAAAAGGTAAACAACATACCCTCTGTTGACAATCGGAGGCTTAATTTCTTTGACACGGGTTATAATTTGACATCAATCTTTGATCCAAGTGAATCTCGTCTCACTTTACGAAATTTATTATCTGATTGTTGAACTTGAATTAGTAACTGGCAGTTTTTTTTTGCAGACCGTTCAGTCTTGTGATGCTGGATATTGTTGCCCTTGTTCTTTAGTAAAATCATGAATGGTAAAGTCGGCCATTTCTTTCGGATAATCCAACATCAATTATAACATAGCACGTGCGCTGGCCCTGCGTAGACTACGTAATCCCTATTGAGTCATCATGGTAAATACATCTATATACGCACGGCCGTGCGTAAATAACATAACGTGTGCAGATTCCAAGTTTTCGACGAGTTTGCGAGTTCCCATTTTAAAGTTTCGGACAAATCTATGAGACCGAATGCAAAAACGGCCGCCAATAAAGTGTTCTTTTGTCTTTGTGAAGCTTAGTCTGACTAGCCTCGTTTCACAGCCAATATTCTTTCAATTTTACGCGTGTTAACGAGGCAACACAAAGACAAAAGAGTAATTTGTTGGAGGCCATTTTTGCATTCGGTCAAGTAAAGGAAGACCTTAGACGGCAATGACAAGAAACAGGTTGCTGACCAGAGGTTTTCGTTAAAACAATAGTTTGCTGGGGTGATCTCAGTCTCTCTCCCCAAATGTTTGGATTATATTTGTGAATAGTTTGTATGCAGGAAGTGTATCTGACAAGTAGATTTTAAAAGCAGTTTTTTTTGTTGCTTTGCTGGATCAGCATGACCTGATTATGGCTGATCCACTTTTCATTCCTCCTAAATGACAAAGTAAATCTGAACAGGTCTTCAAGAAAGACGATTGTAAGACTATGAGGATTGCCAATTTAAGAATTCACGTCAAAAGGGCCCTTAGGAGAATCAAAGGTTGGCACATCTTTGATAACACATTTCCTTAAAAAATCACAGTGTTGGTGGGCCGAATACAACAGAATCTTTTTGGAATCTTCTGCAATTTTCTTGCTGGTCTTTATATTCATGAGCACTCTCGGCTCCTGTTATCCCTTCAGATTTCTCACATCTCAACTTCAGCCTTTTAGCTCTACAAAGCGATCCTTCATCCACTTTTGTCCAAGGAAACAACGATGGTACGCCTTAAGTCTCGTTTATGACCAGTCAGAGTCCGTTTAAAATCCGTCGGCAAGAAGTGTTCAGAAAACAGAACCTGTCTCCTACCGTGGCAAAGAAGCCATCTCCTCTTTTCATACGAATTTCCCACTTCTTCAGTTGTGTGTCCGATGGAAACGCACGAAACAATAAATCGGGTCAATTTTCACTTCGGTTATTACAGTTTGCAGATGCGTAACATTTGTGATCAAATTTGTTATCCTTGCTAGCAATTTGCACGGCTGAAGTAGCTTTAAATTTGCCCACAACCCCGTTCTTGTTTGCCGCGGCCATTTTGAATTCTATTGCTTCAAATAGCTATTATGGGATTCTCACGTGGCAAGTGCATAATACATGCAATTTGCGCCCTGAGAATCCCATAATAGCTATTTCAAACAGAAGAATTCAAAATGGCAGCCGTATCGGTAAAAGAGATTTATTGTGCCCCAAAATACAATTGCTATAATGCAGAAGATCTAAAATGTCCTCGTTTACAAAATCTGGGTGACTCAATGAAGGCCTGTTGTTGTTCGATGGTGGATAGGCCCGGAAAGGAAGCCTGTAACCTTCTGTGATCAACACACTCCGTAGCTTGCAATGTCTCGCTCCAATATTTATAACAGCCTTTAATCCGGCATTTGACAACATGTGTCGAACCAGTGCCTTTAAACTGATTGAATTCGTTTAAGTGACAGGAAAACAACAATAAGCAAAACTCACACTCAACTCCGTCCGACTCAACTGCTAGTCATTTGCGACCATTTGCCGCTGCTTTTACTTAATGCAGCAGACTATTTCGAACAAGAAGTGCTGAAATGGTCATAATTTCCACACTAAAGATGTATAATGAAAGTAAAACAATTTATTACACTGTACTCATAACAGAAGAATTTTATTCCATAAAGCTCATTTGTAGAAATCTACACGCTTTATTTCCACATGTGAAAAAAGCCTAAATTCCAATGAGTAATTCCACTTCTATGACATTATTTCCGTTTCCTGCAGCATTAGTGCTTTCGATTGTTTCAATAACAATGGATGCATACATGCTGCCCTAGATGGTAATTCGGGTGCAGACGACAATGAGGGTCTCGAAGATGGTAAACTGTTTTGTCTCGCTCAAGGAATTTAACATCTTATCTCCAGAGGATGTAAGAGGTCTGATTTGTAGCACAGCCAAGAAGTCTTGCCCACTACATCCGATGCCAACTACTCTGCTCACTCAGTGCCTTGACGAGCTGACTCCTGTGCTGACCGATATGTTCAACACCTAGCTTTAGCAGGGTCATTTCGCTGAGAAGTGGAAAGGAAGCTTTAGTTACACCCCTTCTGAAAAAGGCGGGTTTGGATCCGACGAAGGCGAACTTGCATCCCGTGAGTAATCTGGCATATGTTTCGAAGCTCACTGAGTCTGCCGCCGCCACCCAGCTAGAGAAACATATGCTTGAAAATGGATTGTACCCTTTACATCAGTTCTCCTATCGGAAGCACCACAGCACTGAGACAGCACTGTTCAAAGTGCGTAACGATATCCTACTTAATTGAACAGTCAGAAGGTCACTTTACTCGTTTTATTTGAGTTCAGTGCCGCTTTCGACACTGTAAGTCATAGCATGCTTCTTGCCTAGGCCCTCTGCTGTTTAATATATACGTGAGTGGCCTATTTGACATCGTCAGTAACCACGCCCCTGTTGCGGTGCATGCCTGTGCTGATGACTTCCAAGTCTACCTTTCCTTCAGTCCCTCAAGTTGTGTTAACGAGGAGCAAGCAGTTCAAGTTATACAGGACTGTGTAGCAGATATAAAGTCCTGAGCACGTCAACACAGTCTCATGCTTTAATGACGGGAAAACAGAACTTTTAGTGTTAGGTACGCGCCAACAACTTAGCAAAACTAATATCAGCCATCTGAGGGTTGGCGATGCGACTGTTGCTGCCTCCACGTCTGTGAGAAACGTAGGGTCATATTTTAATAAGAACTTTACTATGGTCACGCATGTCACTAAAACCTGTAGCGCAGAATTTTTCCACTTTCATAAAATTAGGCAGATAAGGAAGTTTCTATCACACGAAGCCACAGAAACACGTATTCACGCGTTTGTTACGAGTAAAGTCGACTATTGTAATAGCCTTCTGTATGGTCTTCCCGCATATCAGATCGCTAAGCTGCAAAGGGTACAAAACGCGGCAGAGCGCTTAATATTTAAAGAGTCCAGGTTTTGCCACATAACCCCATTGTTAAGACAATTACACTGGCTGCCTGACCATTACGGCATAATATTCAAGATATTAATGATAGCTTTCAAAGCTATCCACAGGCTGGCTCCACAATACATTAGTTGCCTTGTACGTATCCGGTCTCAGGGGAGATTTAATTTACGTAGCCAGTAAGGCATCATCCTTGACGGATTACATACATCTCGAAGGACCTATACGACACTCGGGGACCGCGCCTTTGCGGTAGCGGCACCGAAACTTTGGAACGATCTACCGGCTACTATTAGGAACTGTGCTAGTATCTATAGTTTTAAATCAGATCTCAAGACCCATCTCTTTAAACAAGCATTTTTAGAATAATTCTTTTTACATTGCTAGGATATTAGGCTATTATTTATATCAATATTATTATTAGCTCTTTTTTTTGTTAATACTATTGTAAATATCATTATGCATGTAATTCTTTTTGATATTACAAGATTGTAAAGCACATTAGATCATTGCGTCATGGTAATGCGCTATAGAAATCAATAAATTATATTATTATGAATTAAGTGAGCTGACGTGACAGTTTGCCCATGCACAGAGACTTGAAACTCTCCCTTTATGAATGAAAGACTATTCCTCAAACATTATGGAGGGAAAGGAGTTCCGTAAGACTAAAGAAGTGTCAGTCGCAAAGCAGAAGGTTAGGGTTACATTTGCATTTGGTTCTATTGTTGGTGAGTTTTTGTTTCTAATTTGCGTTAAGGAACTATTTCGATGAAAATTCTCGTGTTACGTGTTGTAAACAGCTTACGTCATAGAAAGTACTTTGTGCCAGGTTAAATTCACTCGTTGTTTGTGTCAAAAAGCCCTCACTCTCTCGTACCTCGCTCGTTCGGGTTTTCACACAAACAACTCGTGAATAAAACCCCGTACGCTGCACTTTCTGCGACGTAAACTATATTGATCAAACAAAGTAAAAGTAATTGTGTGTTGTTGTGTGGACTGACCCTAAAGTAGAACATCACGCTCTGCATACGATTTATACTGCTTACAATTCAGTGGTTAGGAATGCAGTAATTAAATAACCATTGTGCACTGACGAAACAAATTCTATACGAAACGTGGAGAAAACAAATATCTACTTACCGCAGATATTTTTACACTAATGAGTGACTTTAAAATGACAGGATACAGCCTCGAAACGACTTCTGACACTTTTAAGTTTTACAGTTTTCCTTATAAATTTTAACAACCCTTATGGTTTTATTTTGGCAAAAAAACTAATGAAAACGCCTTCTTGTAACCGTACTTTGCATTTCTTTAGTATTAAACATTGCAAAAATACTGTCGGCCATTTTTACACTAGCAAGGAGTAATCTCTTCCTTCGCGCGACATGAAAAGTTAAAATTATGCAAATTAAGGAAAGAAATGAGAAGGGAATGGGGCGCGACGAGAAATTTTTCCAATTTTTCTCGGGGCCCGTGGCTTTGCCGAACGCCGCTAGCTTTCGTCGCTTCCTGCATTCTTGTATTCCCGTCACACGCTAGGAAAAGAAAGAGATTGCTTGCAGTCTAGCCATTTTTGTTTAGATTTTGTTTGTTTTGATTTTTGTTGATTTTGTTGCTCTCTGTAACTTGCGATTTTTTTTTATCTTGGTAGCTTTCATTGCAACTCTACAGAGTACATTTTGGGATGAACTTGTTCCGCTTTCGTCTAACCAGAGTCGTGAGTGTGATATTTTATATTAAATCATATCTGAACCTGTTGATTTACTGGTTAAAAATTGCGAAGAACACGTGAACAAAACATTTACTCAGTTTAAATGGTCGTCATGGAGACAGCGAACACACAGACGAGATATTACCCATTTGGCACAGCAGAAATACCCGCTGTACGCTGCGGGCACTGCAGATTAACGTGACTTAAAAACGAGAACGCTCACAAGATCAAGATGAAGACTAATCTTAGTCGCTGCTGGGTTCGCTGTCATTATCCTCGTCATTAACATCTGTTGAATACCAACCTTTAGAGATACCAACATTAGCGTCGACACATAGAACACCACCTGCGTAAAAATATTTCCCCTCAAGGTAGTAATACCAACGCGTATCCCTTGTCTCTGATGTACACTGCGAAAGTTCTGATTCATTTCCATTACAGGTCATTCTAGACATCAATAAAGGGCCTTTCCCTTTACCAAACACAGTATGTTGAAAAACTTGTTGTACACCAGAATACCCCAGCTGACGGCATATCACGTGACCCACACGAATGTCTACACCATAACCAAATATGCCACCCCAGACTCCATAGTAAGACACCTCGATTGTGCCAGCGAAGGGAAGACTGGATCCTGTCAAACGTACTTGAAAATCTAAAAAAACAAGAAGAGCCAGTCAATGTGTCAGTCAAACCATATGATTGAAGCGGATAATGGAAGCTCATAATGATTGCTATAGGACTAAACGACCGCAAAAGCCTCTCATGTCATCTCTTTCTACCACAAAACAATAATTATTAGTCTATGCAACAGACTGACTCAGTCGCTTTCACAGACATCGCAAACAGTCTGTTTCGTCAATTTACCACAATCCTGTCAATCACTACGACTTCCACTGTAAGAAGAGGAGAGGCTTCCAAAGTGAAAGAAATTTGGCCTTTTGGCCTTTGGCGTATAAAATCGATCTCTGCACAATTAACTTGTCTTTAACAAATTCAAGAAAGTGATCAAAGCTTGGGGGTTTAAATTCGATCCTTTGCAGGAAGATGTGTCTCTTGCCAAGAAGGATATAACAATTAAGGATATGCATTTTAGGATCTTTGGGATTATAGCCATACATTACACTCAAGTCATCAATTAGCAAACATTCACCGCTGTGATTTTTCCACCAGCTAATTACTTGAACCCAAAACGTTTGAATTACAAAACAGTCAACTAGCATATGGGAACCTCCACTGCTACTGCTTAACTGCTACTACTGCTGCTACTACTACTGCGAAGACGACAACTACTACTAAAAATAATGATTATGAAGGAGTCCAGTGGCAATAGAGTCAGTGGAATTCGAAGTTAAGGTTCTTTGAGATTCAGCAACTAGACTGACTACCAGATCAGAGTGACAGCAAAGGGCCTTACCTGATCGTGTTAGACAATCAACAGGCAACGTCCTTAATTACGTAATGGCAGGATCGTGAGAGGCTAGGCTGGGATTGAAGCAGAAAGAGAAAACTGACAAATATCATGATCTAGCAAGGGAAATAAGAAAGCTTTTGCAAGGTCAAGAGGGTTGTACCAGTTGTTGTGCCGGTGCTTGGAACGATTCCAAACGGATTGGTGGAGTATCTGATTCTAGAGTGACTTACATTAAAAAGACTATCTTACTAGGAACAAGCAACCCACGTGCCGGAATGGCAAGGAAATCTAAAAGTTTTCTGGGCCGAGCAAGCGTATATAATGGCTAAAGAAGAGTTTGGCATTACTCACACACAAATGATAACCTGATAAGAACGATTAATATCAAGGTGATCCCTACCCGTTTAATGTCTGTAGATTCTCGAAGGCAGAGACAGTGGAATTGAATAACTTATAAGGTCATCAAGAGGGAGCAGATAAAGAGTAACATGCTAGGACTGATTAGAAGCAAACGCAACCGAAAGTTAATTTGACAAGAGAATGACAGTCTATTGCACCAGTGCTGATTTTCATAAACAAAATGGACAAGATATCTATGTGCTGATCTTGTATTGAAGATTTCCTTTTATCTCCCAAGAATCTGGCGATGCTACCTTAAGCAAGAACAACAGTCCAGTTACAGGAGACTGTACTTGTTGAAATCTAAGACAGAGGTATACAGGAAAGAAAATTAAGATTTGCCTTCTCAACGCAAAAGTCGACTAGCAAATGAACTAGGGTAGAATGGGAACGAGAGAAAAGAAAAGAGAACATCGAGAGGGAAGTGAGTGTGAAAATGCAGGAAATGAGAAGGAAAGCTTTTAAAGCTGGTTTGCTAGCTGTAGATGAAGATCGAACGGATGGAAGGTGAATGGAAAGTGACTAGGAAAAGGCGAATGAATTTGCAAAGAAAGGATTTGAAGACCAGAGGGGAATGCAGAGAAAGCCATATCCGTAACAAGATCAAGATTCTAATTTTGGCTGGAGGAGAATCTGACACCATGAAAGACGGCTGCAATTACGACATTGTTGGAGAAGATCGTCGAGAGATCGTGAAAAGTTTCAAGAGTACTTGTTAAAAAAGGAAATTGAAGAGGCTATGGACAGCAAAATGAGACAGCAGACCAGAAGCTAACTGGATGTAAAGTATTGGCGAGAAGTGAGGACCTGACGACGCACAACAGAGCTGTTATGTTGGTGCATGGGTGATTAGTGAACAGACGTTTCTGTCTATATCACTTACTTCATAGTGTTTTAAAAATCTTTTTTGCAGTTGCACACCAGCTATTCTGATACTACTGCTATGGTTCGAATATTTTATAACCACGCGCCCCCCCCCCCCCCCTCCTCCTTCCTCCTCCTCCTCATTTCTTAGTTACTCTAGGTTGTTGATGTCACTACGCCAATATCTGATTTTAGATTCAAGTCTGATTTTCCATTTAGGGGTTTTTCGTTTTTCTTAATTGGTTTTCGCACGTGATAGCCGAGTTCTTCTGTGACAAACACACCCGCAGCGTACATCAGCTGATTGGTTTACCTTAGAATTGCTGTTAATTGTCAACAACTCTATAACCTCTTTTACTAATAGAACAACTTCTTTCATTGGCAACTCTTTGGGGCTTAGCAGTCCTACCGCACAGCTTCCTGTACGTATGGCAATATCTTTCCTTTCAATTACAGCTGTTGGGCGGTTAATTAATTTATTTGAGGAAAATGAATGTCATGATTGACAGGTGATACTGGGTCTTCCGTCACATAAACCAATTTTGGCGTGTGAGTCAACTTGTGGAGTGTTTTCTGAGTGCAATGTGGCACCCTCAAGAACTTCTTGTCCTAATGCTGTCAGCAAGATATTTCTTACATCGTAAAAGGTTTGAACGTTGGAACGTTTGTACCATCTTCCAGGTGCGTATCATCCTGATAACGACTTTGTAGAATAAAACTAACTGATGTTTCGACAACCTGAGCAAAAGTCATCATCAGATGATCAGTTACCTATTTTTGCAATCACTGGAAGATGGTCTTCCAGTCTCCTTTCAGTAAGTCTGGAATATGGAAACTTACTAAGCCATAAATCGTACACCCTCTTCTGGTATACTAGTTCTATGGGGTTAGGGTTTTTTTTCAAGGGTATTCACACCATTTTGCCTCTGTGGTTCTTGTTTAGGTGCTTCTGTTATCCCGGGGCCCTGTGAGCCCTGCCGAAGGTCCTGTATCCTGCAACTCATTTTTCAACAAGTGGGAGAAGTACCAACTCCTAATATGTGGTCCTTGTTGACCCGGGTGTTGACCGATTCAGTATCCTGTTCTTTGAAGCTCTCGTCATCTTAAACCCTGACAAGGGAGGCACTTCAAACTGGCGGAGAGCGGGAACATTTTAATGTTCCTGTGGCATGCGTAGTCCAACTAGGCCATATATACCCCACTTCCCAATAGGTGGTTTGCAACCAATCTCTAGAGACACAGATAACAATGCTGCAATGTGCAATTGCTGGTGGACAAACAAAAGAAACTAATGAGAGATCTTTTTTTTTCGTCCACCAACATGGCAGCGATGACGTAACGTGAAAACCACCTGTTATTATTTGCCCAGTTGAGCTTGTCGTATCAGCGAGAACCCGATACTCACAATCTGAATCCAAATAACATTGCACTAACGCCTGCAATGTTACCCATGTGTACTCCTGCGAGTTCTAGTCATTTGTCGGTTCTGTTCATATCTTGAAGACATTTAAATATTTGGCCTTATTCAGTAAACACGACACAATAAATATATCTTATTAGATGTTTTAGTGTGTCGTATCGCTCAGTATTTTTACTAGTTGTGCTGTATTTTGACGAACCCGCTAGTTCGTCCAGATGCATTATGCGTCTTGCGCCCATCTTTATAGTAGACGAACTTAACAGACGTAAAACAAAAAAAAAAAGGGTTTGCCCAAGCTCTCCCTTACGAATTATGCGTCTTGCATAGTTGTTCTTGCCGTCTTTACACTAGACGTATAACATGACGCAAAACTCGCCTGGACGGAATATGCGTCTTTAGTATAAAAACGGCCAATCCTGAGATGAAGATACAAATTGCTTTACATTTCAGAAAGTTTGCTAAGACTGGAGCGCAAAACAGCCATCTCGGCTGTGCGACAAACGACTCTCAATTTTGTCAGCTTAATGCAACTCATGCGTCCTTTTGGAAGCAAAATCTCAGCAAGTCAAGGTAAAATGCATGTTTTCTTTGCTAAAATGTGACTTTTCCGGAACAAAGCGTTTCAAAAAAGGGCATTTCCTTGCCACTTGTGTTAATTTCTTAACATTTGATAAGGATGGCATAAAATCAATGAAACGTCAGGTTACTCTTCTCTCTTACCTTTCCTTTCTAAATTATTCAGCGATATCACCCCCACGGGAGGCCAGAAATTTTTTTTGGATTAACAAGAGCTTTCGTCTATAATTCAAAGGCTTAGAAAAAGGAAAGTAGTCATTATTAAGGAGTGAAATAAATAAAAAACAAAATTCTTGTCAACGACCTTCGCAAAAATGTTGCACTTCAAATGTTTGGCTTGCACTAACTGAATGACTCTTGGTTATTTGTAGTTTATGACTCACCTTTTATTTGTGAAACGTTTGGCTTACAGACCACACCTAGATCTTGATAACGGTCGTAACGGCCAAGTCCAGGTTGTGTAGAAGAAACGCAATCCATTAAATTTCTTTCATTACCCAAGCAACGTACGTTATGAGACAAAAACCACTGAGGACTAATTTCAGGTCCACTTCTTGGCCATCCTGTCCAAAGAATACTGTCATTAAAGCCAAGCTGCCGACATATCACCAACAGTGATTTAGACAAGAAACGCAAGCGGTATGCTTGCAGGTAAATTGAACCCCAAATCCCTCGTATTCGAATCTCCACTCGGCCAGCGTGAGACACTGAAGAACCATGCAACCTCAATCCATAACCTAGTTTGAAATATAATTAATGCATAGTTCGTATTAAAGACATTAAAGCTGTACTGAACAAATAAGACCCCAAATCATCAAATCTCCTGGGTACCTGGAAAAAACCTGCAATCAAATAACATTAATGACTCAGGTGCAGAAGAATGGAATAATTAGTTGAAATGTAGTATTCTAGCTTATCCAAAGAAAAGCATACAGATTGTGGGAATAATGATTTTAAATATGGTTACTCTATTTTGTCCCCTTAGCAAAAGTGAGATGAAGGTTGACATTTAATAGAAGGTTCACAGCCGCGACCTCTGCAAGGCAGACAATGTTGGCTGGATCCGACCAAAGTCCCCTCGGTTCTGCAAGTAAACTCTTTGTAAGCACCTCTCCTTGAAAAAAAACCAACTGAAAGCGATAAATGTTTTCTTAGAGAGAGATGACTGTATCCCCGTTTTCTTCCCGTTTCTTGTGCGCTTGCAGTAGTGATACTTGAATGAAAGCAAAATACGGTAGCTTCATACCAGCAGAAGTTGCGCGTAGGCGAAGGGGAGGTAAGGAAAAGAATTTACCGGTGAAAAGAACTACGCCGCGACAGTTAGAATGCGCCAAAAAAAAAAGATGTGCAAAAATGTTTTTTCAAATTCCCGAGTAGGATATCAATTACAATTTTCCAAGAAGAGTATCATTCACGTTGCTATTTTGGCCTTTTTTCGAGATGAAGAGTTAGAACTTGACCAAACTTTTGCAAGTTGTAATTCATTTCCATCTCCTTACTGGGCTTGTGGCCTTGTCTTGATAATGAAGCCTGGAGATCTAAAACTTTCCAAGGGCAATGAGGCGATTTTGAACAATATGACTGTCGATTTGTAAGGAGAGTGAAACATTCTAGCACGGTCAGTTCACTACGAATTTGAGGATCAAAAATAAAACTGAGTTCCTGGGAAGATAACATGAGCAAGTTTCAAGAATGTAAGAAGGCAATTAATGCAAACACACTTAAACTTTGCAAATTTACTAAGGTGTCAACAATAGATCGCGTATTATTGGTATTCCCCAAAGGCTTAATTCATAGGTTTCGCTAAGTTTTCTAAAGAAATGCAACGCTTATTAGCCTGGGTGCCTTTCGAGGCCGGAGTGTTTCCGAGAAACTTCTGGGTCGCTTTTCTTTTTCGCTATAATTCTTGTATGTCGCGTCCAACTGTTGACTAGTTTTCATTGCTTGTAACTTTCGTTCGTTCTATTGTTAACTTTGTTTTTCGTCTGATTGTCTCTGATTAATGTCACACAATTTGTCAAGTTTCTTGTATAAATTTAGTCCGGACTACAATTTTTGGTTTGGATCACAATGTTATTGGGACGTTTTCGATTAGAAGCCGGTTTTTTAAATCGTGAAGTCAGGACACCGTGAAGTACAGTGTAACCGAAGTCATGCGCGGTAAGAGTGTGGTTTTTAATAAACTTCAACGAGCACTACCACGCACCGGTGGCTCAGTTGGTTGAGCACCGGGCTGTCACGCGGGAGGTCGCGAGTTCAACTCCGGCAAGACCAACACTCAGGGTCTTTAAATAACTGAGGAGTAAGTGCTGCCTTTGTAATTACATCTGGAAATGGTTAGACTCTCTAGTCTTCTCGGATAAGGACGATAAGCCGGAGGTCCCGTCTCACAACCCTTCAATGTTCATAATTCTGTGGGACGTAAAAGAACCCGCACACTTGTCGCAAAGAGTAGGGCATATAGTTCCCGGTGTTGTGGTCTGTCTTCTGTGGTGTATCATAGTTGGGAGGGTAAATGATATGATATGATGACTAATATGCGTGACTTCGGTTACAGCGATGACTCAGGTTCTGGTGGGGTGAATAGATTGCCATTACAAGGCCTGGTTTTCGGTTCTGGAATTAACCTCATGATTTAATAGTGCTGGATCGGTCGAGGCAAAGGGAGCCAGGTGAAGGCAGCTTCCTTACCTTAAGGTTGGGGGATGGACATCAGAGTAATCATCACTTTTGTTAAAAACATAAAATTACAGAAGTTGAATGCATTCACGACAATTCAGCGAACCTGGGCGACATGAGGCATATAGCATGATCTGTTGCATCAAGAAAACGGTGAGGAAACTCTGGAACCGAGGACACCAATAGTGCAGCCGAAAAGAAAATTTAGGGTAGGGAATTAGACTTTAAGAACTTCAGCCTATAGGGCCCAGCGAAAGGAGCCCTAGCAGTTAAGGCAGCGAGAGATACAATCGGTATTAGAGGAATCAGATAGTGTGAAACGGGAAAACATGTGCTTATTAGAAGGGCCAGTATTGTCTTCCAACTGAGGAGTTATTATCATAGTATCAACACGAATTGACAATCAGGGTAAATAACATCGAAGAAAAGGGATGATCAAGTGAATGCCCGAGAATGAGCAAATAATAAAGATCTTATTGCAGGTTCTTCAAATGAGCACTGATTCATGCGGTGGCCCACAGAGGCAAAACACAACACAATTTCAGTGTTAAAACACAACAATAAATTGGAGACCAATTCTCTTAATTTCTACATTTCTACGTGTAGTCACTGAGTTAGGTCCAGGAAATCCTTGAAACGACAGCCAAGTTTCTTACCAGTGGCAACGACAATGATGTCCTATGAAATACCAGTCAAGCCAAGCGGTCTGGTGGTTCTAATCAAGCGAGTTTCAATTTCAAGGTTGTTACAATGCTTGCAGACAATGATGTTGGTGAGTTCTAATATTTGCGCGAATTTGCGGACCTCTGCCAGTAATTAAATCATCCAGGTTGCTGCTAAATCATAGTGAATAAAGCAACACAAGTTGGTGATTATCAAAAAGTCGTTCATGTATGATAACTATCGATTACTCTCTCTAGTCTGAGACTCTATGAAGAATGCTGGCAATACAGGATGTTTTCTCGTTCAAATTGCCATTTTAATTAAGTCAACACGTTTTTGACTTTGGCCCGGTGTCATAGCAAATTTGGACTCCACCGCGGATTTGGACCCCCGGTCCAGATCCGCTAGGGAGGATATGGACCCCCTTTCGCGGATTTGGACCCCCCTGAAAACAAGCGTTCTTTTGGTAAGGTAATAAAATTCCTTTGCGAGTTGTAAAAAGACAAACTGGAAATATTGAGGTAGTTCTTTCTTTTCAAATGATTTTAATTAATTAGTGTAAAAACCTACAACACATTTTGAAAACCAAACTTTCTCAACAATAAGTCACAATACTTTTTACTATTACTACTTTACAGCAAATTATTAACAAGCTATATTTAAATAACCCAATGAGAAATTGGTAATTTCCTTTAATGTTATGATAAATACGTTAACGACAACGAATTTTAGAGTTGCATTTATAGAAATAATGGCATATGAACATAACAAGTCAATGTTACAGTTAACTCTTTGGCTTCGACGTGGAGTTTTTTTGCAGACTGTCCTGGTCGGCGGGGAAAGGTTAAAACATTTGTTTTCTAAACAAAAAATCAAATGCTGGCGCATTCCGCTCTGGCAATGGGCATTTTTCGACTGGGCAAGGTCACAAGCGAGCGAAGATAAGGGCAAAGAGATCACAATCGACTCTTCCCCGCTAGATTTGCGCTGGAGGTAGTTCAACTTAAAGACGATAATTCAATGAGATTTTCGACCTTGGCCCATCAATCCCAATTCTTGACTTTTTAAAATTCTTTCCTTTGGAATGTCTAACTTTTTGGCATCTGAAAGTTCATTTACGTCACCTACTCGGCTGTTGAACTTGTCTCAATTTTAGCATTTACTTAAACAACTAAGACGTAACATTTCACATTAATTTAGTTTTTAACATCCCTATGGAGAACAGTTTTCGAGGTTACCAAAACTTTCAGTCTGACAATGCAAGAAAGTCCACTAACAATCATTATCAACGGTCTCAGTTGTTCATGATATTGCTCACTGTGATGACATGCTTGTTATTTTTATAGAATTAACTGATCATAGCTTGCCTGGTAACAATAACAAATATGGCACTGACAGATAAGCAAGCTGATATAATGAATGTGATGTCGGTTGCTTGGTATATTAACGTTCATTCATGGATCATCATATCTCTTGTGTACAAGAGCAACACTTCCTGGTATACAGGCAGTCAAGGATGTTGTTGTCCACAGTTGGATTGTAATTTAAGACAAAAGAAGAGTTCAAATCTTCTGATATTTCTAACTACCTTTTAAATGTAGTTTAAATGTAGGACGGGGGCAGGTAGAGGATGGGCAAGGGTCAGGGTTGACAAGAGAGGCTGTGACTCTTTTTCGGAATCGGTTTGTCAACGCATTAGCAACAGGTGCAACTGCAGAGAAAGTGCCATCAGTCCGGGAGGAATATCAGCTGGAAAAATGTGAGGCCATTGGAAGGATCCTAGTTCATGGGTATCCTACATTTTAGCATGTCCCAGTTATGTTCTCAAGTGTTTTCATCTGTTTTTTGTTTATTTGTTGAAAGTGAGGAAACTGAAGATTCTCTTCCTGAAGCGCTTGCCTTATCATGATGTGGCCTAAGATGAGGTAGAAAGTCAGTGTAAACATGGTGAGTTTGACCCCAATTGATGTTGACCTTCTAACTTCTGAAGGACCTACAAATGTTCCAAGACTCCAACCAAAGGACTACTCATCATTAGCTATCATTAGTCACTAGCACACCAAGAGCTCATTCAAAATCCCAAGTTCATCTCTGTTTGAACCGTTTGAAGTCCATTATGTCTTGAAGTTTGCTTACAAGATATCAACAATTGAAGTCGCCAGAAGCCACAAAGTTGATTATTGACGGTAGAGAGCAAACATGAAAAAGTATTAAAATTGTTTGATATCCCTCCATTAACTGACCAAAAACGTAATAGCATTGAGCAAGTCACTGAATCACACTGGGTTAAGGAACTTTTTGAGGTTTACCACAGAAAGTGAATTGTTAAGTGTCCCTTCAATATCTGTTTCTTTTAACTCCAGGAGATGATGGAGAAATGGGCAGGCCAGTAGCACGTACCTGTGGGCCTATGTTAGAGCTACCTACACCATGTCATGGCTATGATGAGCTTGCCGAAGAGTTTGCACATGTTATTGAAAATAGGGAAGCACGGTCCTTTACCGTAGTTTAACATTTTAATTTCAAACTTTGGCTCACGGAGACATGATACCGTTGTTCAACAGTTGCCTTCAGTTTAAATATAAAAATGTGTTCATAAGTTTCGGTTCTTGTTTAGGAAGACAAGCAGTAATCATTCTTTTACTATCCAAAGTGAAAAAAGAAAATCTAAATGTTCATAAGTTGAGAAGCAACCGGCAGAGTGACCAAGGAAGGGTTGTTGTCGGAACACAGCTTGTTTTTTTTTACTGTAGGAAATTCCATTACCTTATAAACATCCTCTAGCAGGAGGCTCAGCAATACATTAGATCAAGTCTGTACGTTTTTGATATTTCCTTGAAGATTAAAGCTGTAAACGATGGGAGTTAAAAATATCAGTAACTTTTGTTTATAAAACCTATTTTCAATCAGCAATTATTTTCAAAGTGCAACGTCAACAGCAGAATTTAAAGGATGAGTTTAAAAATACCGTAGTTGTAGTCAGGCATGATAAAAAGAATTAAAAAACTTGTTGTCACTGTCTAAAATGTATAAAGGACGTTTTGGTCAAAATACTATGACCTTTTTCAGCATAAAATGGCTTACGAATACAAAATGAGTGCTTAAAAAGCCGTAGAAACGTCACTTGGGATTGCCAAGGGCCTTGTAAATGTCCGGAATGTAAACGTGTTCATTAATGGAATTAGGTTCGCGAATTGAATGACACGCTTCTAAAAATAATCTTTTTCCCCATTGGGAACAACGGTCAATGACCTTGACGTCGTAAAGGTCAAAATCGTGATTATTCTCTACGCAATGTTGGGTTAATAAAGAATTCTTATCTCCTGTAAAAATCGCTCTTTTATGTTCTCTTGTTCTAGATCTTAAGGCCCTTGACGTTTGACCGGTATAAACTTTGTCACAGTTTTTACAATTAATTTTATAGATGACTCCTGTTGATAGCTCAAATTTAGTAAAGAGCTAAACATTTACAAGACCCTTGGCAATCCCAAGTGACGTTTCTACGGCTTTTAAAACACTCATTTTGTATTCGTAAGCCATTTTATGCTGAAGAAGGTCGTAGTATTTTGACCGAAACGTCCTTTTTACATATGTTTTTTAGTCAGTGACAACAAGTTTTATAATTCTTTTTTGAATTTAAAGGAGTATTTTTGTATTCCAATTAGTTTTGGAAGCGAACAATGAGCAAAAATGAAACACACACACGTTATCTCTCGCAACTGTGTATTTTCATATTCATACATCATCTTACATCACGTGACCATAACCAACCAAAATACCACATTTCCTCCTTCCTATACAGTTTCCTAAACATTAAACGCAACGTACAAAACAAAACAACAACTACAAAGGCTTGACCACACGTCCTGATCGAGTAACCACTTGGTCTGGTCTAGACTCAAAATGGCCGGGCATGACAGTTTTGGTAATCACTTGGTCAGGACTGTGAACACAGTTGTCACCTTATAAATCACTATCATTATTAACAACAGGTGAGGAGATAACATTAGACTTGCGAGAAACCTCATAGTCTACTTTAGACTGAACTTGCGACCTAGTTATGGGAATGACAGGTTTCCTCTGAAAATCTAATGGTGGATTATACTCTACCAATTCTGGCGACATCACTTCCTTATAGTGGGCACTCATTCCTCGGCATCATCGGGTATCAAGTGATTAGCATGCACAAAACGACGATCATTACCTGGAACTCGAACTAGATAAGTTTCTGGTCCTTTCACAGCCACACTTGTACCTGGTATCCATCTCTCCCTTCCCCACCCACCCTGGTGTTTTTAACCCTGACTGGCTGGTACAGATCAAAAATTCGCCCCTTTGGGTTAAACCCATCATTGTACAATTATGCTGCAAGTTGTTTCTTTTCTACATGCCTTTGTAAACTGGGCTTTACCAAGGAAAGGTGTGTTCTTCAAAAACAGTTGTGCAGGAGTCTTATCCGTTGTGGTGTGGGGGGTGTTTCGGTGGCGGAACAGGACATCAGCCACCTTGTGCTAAACTTTTCCCTTATTAGGACAAGACTGATACATGTGTTAAAGTTCTGAACATGTCTCTCAGCCAAACCATTAGTGGAGGAATGATAGGGAGCGCATAATGTGTGCTTGATGCAATTCAGCTCTAAAAATGTCTTGAATTATCCAGCAACAAATTGTGGGCCATTATCACTGACTAATTCATGAGGCAACCCATATCTAGCAAACAAAGATCTTAAGGTCTCTATGGTAGCATTTGCAGTAGTGCTGTTCATAGCAAAGACTTCCATCCATTTAGAATGGCTGTCAACCACAAGAAGAAATTGTTGACCCTTGACCTCAGCATAATCAATGTGAACTTTTTGCCAAGGTTCAGTCGACCAAGAGCACAGTAATAAGGGAATTGCCTTAGAGGGTTGATGTGCCTTGGTACAAACATTACAAAGCCTTACTTAACTTTGTCCTCTATATCAAGGTCAATTCCAGGCTACCACACAAAAGACCTGGCAAGTGCCTTCATACGGCACATCCCTGGATGGCACTCATGTAACTCTTCCAACAAGCTTCTTTGGAATTTGAATGGTATGATGACCCGTCTGCCCCATAAAAGACATCCATTTTCCAAAGCCAATTCATCTCTGTGAACCCAAAACGGTTTAAGCTCTGGACTAGGGCAACTACCTGGCAAACCGGAGGATGTATATTCATACATAAGTAGGCTATCCTTCTTTGTATCTTCACCTATCTCCGCTGCAGTATGGGCAATTCATCCGTTATAGATGCACACAAATAGTGTTCATCGGGATTCAAGTCCTCCTCATCATGAGATTGCACTGGATATCGACTGACGAAGTCTGCATTAGCATTGCCAGCAGAATATCTGAATACAATGTCAAAATCATACCCAGACAAAAGAACCGCCCAACGCTGCAACCGAGCTGCAGCCAAGGAGGGAATACTAGATTTAGGACCAAAGATCCTAGTTAGGGGTTGATGGTCAGCCATAGAGGTAAAGATGAAATCTTTTAACACCAAAAACTATTGCCAACCCCTCTTTTTCTATTTGGGTATAATTCTTTTCTGCACTGTTGAGTGTGCGAGAAGCGAACTCCACAGGCCGCTCAGTGCCATCTTCCATGCGATGACTCAACACAGACTGACATCTACACTCAGTATGAGAGGTTTTTTGGGGTCATAATGGACCAAAACTTGTTCACTTGAAAAAATTTCTTCAGCCCATATAAAAGCCGCTTCACATTCCTTGGTCCAAAACCACTCAGTCTTGTTACTGAGAAGCTCATAAAGTGGGTGCAATTTAGATGAAAAATCTTTGATGAACTTTGAGTAGTAATTCAACAGTCCCAAAAATGACCTCAGCTGGGATACATCTTTAGGTCTATGTGCTAATCGAATTGCGTCCAGCTTGCTCTTAACTGGACTGATTCCATGTTTACTCAAAATGTGTCCCATGTACTTCACTTGAGTTTGGAAGGACTGACACTTTTGGCCATTTAATCTAACAATGTGTTTTGCCAATCTACCCAAGACCTGTTTGATAGCTTCCATGTGAGCAGTAACTCCACCTGATGTTGCCACCAGAATGTCATCTACTCTGACCAACACACCTTTAATACCTGACAAGATCGAATTAATGACCCTCTCAAACTGGGAAGTGGAAGTTTTCATACCAAAACACAATCGCTTGGGTTTAAATAAACCTTTTCGAGTGTTGATAGTAAGCAATGTAGACGACTCTGCATCAAAAACAATTGATTGAAAGCACTGGCCAAATCAATTACTGAAAATGTATCAGGGCTAGCCCCATCTTGAGATAGCATAGCAAACATGTCTTGCACATCAGGTAGTTTGTAAACATCATCTTCAATGCGCTCATTAACTCCCTTATAATCGCCACACACCCTTATGGAACCGTCAGATTTAGGAACATGCACCACAGGGCTTGCCCAATTACTATAGGATACCGGATACTAAATATTTGACTGCACTAGTCGATCATACTCGTTTTCAACTCTTTCTACGAGTATTTGCATAATTCCGATCTATGCACTTGTCGGTGTTTCCATTACTCTGCACTTGAATATGTCCAGTAGTGATGTTTTTTGTGTTCAAGAAAGAAACATCCTGAATCTTACTGACTTCGCCTCTAGCCGACTCTCCCTTAAGCTCTTTGTTCGCCTTGCCCGCCATTTCATCTGCAATGCACTTGTCATGGGCAACAGCGTAAGTCAGATCTCTTATCGACAAGAGATGACGTTGAGTTCTGGACATTTTTGGATGAAATCCAGAGACTAGCCTATCTCTTAGGGCCTGAAGTAGAAATTCACCGAAGCTGCATGTCGAAGCCAATTTTTTAAATCTAGCGACAAATTCTGACACACTCTCGCTCTCTCCTTGTGACGCAGTCCAGAACTTGTGTCTTTCAGCAACCACAATAGGAGCAGGTTGGTAGTGGCCCTGCAAAAGTTGCGACAACGCCGTAAAGGTCTTTGTATTCGGATTGTCAGGATGACACAAGTTCTTCAGCAACTTATAAGCGTCTGGACCAATAACAGCCAGAAAAACATGTACTTTCTTTTCATCTTCGATGCCATTCGCCACGACATATGCTTGAAATCGACCGGCGTAATCGCTAAACTTCTCACACTTCTCGTCAAACGGACCTAAATTACCAATGACTGCAGCCATATGTACACCCTGTTCACCTTTCTGATCCTATCCTCGTTGCCAATTTTGTATTCCAAATAGTTTTAGAAGCGAACAATGAGAAAAAATGAAAGACACACATGTTATCTCTCGCAACTGTTTATTTCATCCTCTTACATCATCTTACATCACGTGACCATAACCAACCAAAATACCACATGTGTCAATTTGTCATTTGTGGGTGTGATGCAATTAATGCATGTCCCAGATCTAAACGAAAGAAGAAATCCAGTTCAAAAACGTGAAGTGATCCTTGCACTTATCCGGACAATTTAAGCAATTGTCGCTAATAAATACCTGAAAAACAATCCACTTCGGCGATGTCGGTGCAATGCTCTACCAATGCTATTCCCGTAAAGGTTTTAATGAATGAGATGAATGCACATTTGAAGTGCGCGTTATAGACGAAAGAAAGATAGAAATGATCCTTGCAGTTATCCAAACAATTTCAGCAATTATCTCTTTAAGACACCACACCGGTGCAATACTTTACAACCGGAGCTATATGATGCCGATCAGTTGGGAGCAACTCAATTTTTTGGGCTCACGGTTGCCATGTTCCCGTGAAGGAACCAATAAGACGTCAATAAGAGTCTATATTGATAGTCTATATCATACATAAGAGAAACGGTTCAGGTTTTTCCTAATGATTCAACATGTTCATGGGATACATTTTCAACTAATCCACTCTGCCCACCACGATATTCTGGAAAAAGAAACGTTTGTTAGGTTTTTTTTACAGACAATGTCGTTCCTAATTGAAAGGGTATTCGAATGCTCTGTCACTTTGTTCCAAATCATCTCAAATTAGTGAAGCAAAACAGAACCAGAGGCACTCCCTCACGAAATTAATGCCTGGGTTAAAATTCTTTTGATCCAAGGGATCTCTAAAAAGGTAAATCCACCAAGACAATCTGTTTTATTCTGTAAAACGTCCACCAGCCCTCAATGCTTTGATTTAAAGGAGAAGTCTTATACTTGTGAGCATTGATACGTTCTTGAAAAGGGCATTGCATTGCTGGTGAGTCCAATAACTGGTGACACAACAACAACATTTATTTTCCTCCAACACCACACAGCCCGCATCGCTCGCACGCGATCATGAGAGTTTTACATGTCTTTGCGAGTACAATGGACAGCGGCGTTTCATCCCCCCACCCTCCCCCCCAACCGTGAGTCACTAGAACGAACAATAACCTAATTCACAAGTAACAAGAAAATTGTTCCTACATTACCAATGTTTTCAGTAAGGCTCTGTTTTTCAATGTTCAATATATCATGCACATTCTTCTAACAGGCACACATTCCAGGCAGGCTACATCAAGGTTCCGTTGGGGGTCTTGACGTCTGCAGTGCGCACTCTACCACCATCTCGAGGGAAGATCGTGGCACCTTTCTCAAGGGGACAACGTATGTGACACCCCTCCGTCTCTCAATGAAAAACGAAACTCTAGAAAGTGCGTTTCCCAGCATTTTGGGCCTTTAAATTTCAAGTTATTGACGTACTACTGACTCACGGTTGGGGGGGGGGGTGCGTGATCACAGAACACGAATATTTATTTCCATGGATTCCTTATTGCTTGAGTTGCCTTCGAGGCATGCATAGACTTAATCGGCAAAGCACAGCATCCATACTTTCACTGTAGTGCAGCCACAGGTGGCGATCAAACCACTGCGACTGGAAGGAACAATTCCTGTTGCCGTAGGACTTAAAGGGAAACGATTTCTTGGCTGATTTCGTCTATATCCAAGTAGATGTAACTGGCAACCAACTGCTTCAATTGACTCAACAGCAGCATAATTCTGGCCACTCTCAGAACTCCTCTTTGTCATCTCTGCAGCACAAGACTTTTGTAATGTTCGCCTTATTATCCTGGGGCCTTACCCAAGATAAGTCGGCGACTTCTGCTTTTTTTAGAGCACATTGCTGGGTTTAGATCATGTTCCAAAGACGGATCCAGTAATGAAGAAATTGAGTCGGCTGGATGTCAAGACGATTTGACACATTTATATTTTTGTCTCACATTTCCCATTTGCTGTAATTTTTGGCTGTTTTTCCTGTAGTTTTGTATCACCGAATAAAAGAAGTAAAAGTATGAGCTGTGGAAATGTATTTAAAGTTTATCACGAATCATTCTATCCAGAATTATTGAAATCTTGCTTTTTCAGACTTCTTGAAGAAAAAATTCTATTACAACATTTTATAGTTGTGTTTTTACTTTTTTGGGGGAAAAGTGGAAGGGTACGGCAATTCTGTGTGACTCTGAATCTTCTCTGGGGGTTGCTAAGGTAGTACAATACGATCTTGGAATCACTCCAAGAATGAGTTTGGTAAACGCAAAGTCGATTTCTTCAAGTATCTTGGTCTCAAGTCCGGTGGCCACAACCGCAGCCTGCACCTCCAAACGTGGTATGGTCAATGTCTTGATCGGTGCTGTAGTCTTCTCTTGCTTATAACAAAGCTCGCATTCGCTTGCCCCACGAGTGACCGTAAGGGGCTCTAGGTAGGCAACCGCTCCATAAGTGATTTGAGAGGCATCACAAAACACATGTAACTGAACTCTTTGGCACTCGTAATGATGAAAGCCGTTCCATCGAGGGACTGCGATTGGCTGCAAAGTCTTCAAACCGCCCTGCAAACCTGCCACTGTTGGAGAATGCCGTTGACCAGGAAGCACTTCATCCCACTCGACCTGCCGCCTCAAAAGTTGACGGATGATCAATTACGCCTTTATTACACACGGGGCGGCGAGGCAAAGAGGATAGAACACAGTTTTGTAGCACTTAATACCTCGCTTAGTTTTGGGAAATTCACTCTCCACTGGCTTCAAAATCAATTGGTCTTGTTCTGCATTCTATTTGACGCCAAGGGCTCTTTTCTGGGGTAATTCATGGCGATCAAGATTAACAGTGTCATAAGCTACTTCGCAAATAGGGATTGCTGCTAGAACTTCTCTACTGTTCGACATCCACTTCGTGAGTGGAAATACTCCGGTTGCTTGGATTTCTATCAGCTGTTTGGCTAGAACTATGGCTTCATCTGAGTTCGTCTTCGATGCCAGTAGGTCATCCATACAGAAACTCCTCTCTACGGAGAAGATTGCATCTTCACTGAATTTTCCTCGCTGGTCAAGAGCGGTCACCGACGAGGCGTGGAGCCACTCAGAGATATAGCCACTCGTTCTTTAACACTGAATTTCACCGACGAGCTACCGAGGCACTGAAAGATATACCTTACGATTACTTGTTGTTCGTTTAACCCTCAGTTTCATAGATGAGCCGCCGAGCCACTCAAAGATATACTTTACTCGTTCTCTAGCACTGAATTTCACTGATGAGCCGTGGAACCCAGAAGATAATAAGTCGAATATCTCCCAAATGGAATTGTCGTTAACTGAAATTAACAATTAACGCAAATCAAATTGAGTGCTCTCATCACTGCGCCATCATTCAGAAGAACCTGACGGCTTTTCATGTAGAGAAGATGGACTTTGCCAGGCTTCCCAGGCAATTGTTGTATTCCTAGTTACGCGATGGAAAGAGGAAACGAAGGCGGCCTAGGCTAAGATTTAAGGACATTGTAAAGAGAAACCAGAAGTGGAAGAACTTTTCAGAAGATACTTGGAGGCAGCGAGCAAAGGACAGAACGACCTGGAGGAGCTTGAATTCTTCATAAAACAGTTATTGTCGCTTTGAAAGAATGCTTAACAACAACAATTAGGGGGATGAACGGGAAAAACTATAGCGTCTTGAAGGCGATATATTAACAAATAAGATCTCAAGAAATTAACCAAATCTCAACTTATCAAACGGTTTTTAAAACAGCATACCAAACCAGTCCCTAAAATCGTAATCGTAGATGATAAACCCATTCCTACTCGACGTAAAAAAGTATGGAAACATAGTATTACCTCCTCCTCAATTCAGAAATGATTACAAACCTGTTCCTGCTCCACTTAAGAGTGTTAAGCAAATGGTGCAGGAGTATGAAGACAACATTATATTGCCTCCTCGTCAGTTTGGAGATGGATATAAGCATATTCCAAAGCCAAGGACAAAAAAAAAACTAGTATTGGATAAACCAATTCCAAAGCCAAGGACAAAAAAATAGCACTGGATAAACTAATTCCAAAGCCAGGGACAAAAATAACTCAATTAAATGATGCCCTAAAAAATGTATCAAATCATTCGAGGTTGAACTAAAATCTGACATAAATCCATTCGAACAACTTACAAACACTAGAAAAGCCATTCAATTTTATTATAGGAAACAATTGGACGAAATGAAAAGGTTTAAATGTGTTGAAGTCTTAAAGATAACATTAAAAAAAAAAAAAAACAATCAGAGGAAAAGCAATAACAATCAAATCAGCTTATTTGAACAGCAAAACCTTCACAATTGTAAATTACGACGACACTAGTGAAGGGTTACAATTATCACAACAGCATATAACAAACACAATAGCTCAATGGATCTCAGAAGGATCTGGTTGGACTATCGAATCAGTTGATAACCATTATATAAACACAACTAAAAATCAGAACAATATCCGAATAAACGCTTTCGGTTATGAAGACAAAAAATAATTTCCTTTGTACATCTCAGAAAGAAAAGTGGAAACATCATATGAGCCTGTTGTTAATACCAGAAGGTAAAAACAAACATATACGTTCTCATAAAAGACTTCAATAAATTTATGTACAATCAAACCAAGCATCAGCATAGAAAACATTTCTGTATGTATTGTTTCAATGTTTCAGTAGTGAAAAAGTGTTAATCACCCATAAAGAAAATTGTATGATTATTAATGCTGAACAAGCTATTAATGTCTGATAAAAATAATTATTTATTGAAATTCAATGAGCAATTACCTGTACCATTCGTTATTTATGCTGATTTCGAAGCAATAACAGAGAAGGTGCACCCATAATTCTTTGCGAATAAGCGTGCGCATTCCGAGAACATGGCGAATTTTGTTGTTTCTATCTACGATAATAGAGATAGACAGGTACGATGCTGTTTTACTCTTAAACGAGCACGGTGACCTATATTTTTTATTCCATAATTTTGGTGTACATATTATCTCCTTTAAAACAAAAACAAAAACAAAAAATCGCAGGGAAAAAAGATACAGCTAAAAACGTACACAAATCCCCTTACCCAGGGATGTAAATTTTGATCTTGAAAACAACGACTCGAGAAACGTTTTGAGTCGACGTCGTTTTAAGTTGAGTGATTTTTCCATAAACTATATAAGACAGTGTTCCATATGCTCTAGACTTTCTACCTATCAGGTGTTTTTTCAAGTGTTACATTTGCTCCCATACCTCTCGGGCTGGGGAGCAAATGTCTGGTGATGGATGTTTCTTGTAGCTAATATTCAACTCGCTCCACCGCAGTTGCCTCGGTAGCTCAGTGGTTAAACACCTTTCATGAGATCGGGGTGTCGTGGGTTCGAATCCTGCTCGGGACATCTGATTTTTCCGGTATTTGTTCTGTTCTTATAGATAGGCATATCAGAGTTGACCTCTCTGATGATGAACAATTTGTTCGAAATATGCCATGTGACATTCAGAAAATTTGTTTACAATATTACAAATTAGATCCTTGCCACTGTTTTACGTCGCCCGGACTGTCTGGGGACGCCATGAATCAGATGACCAATATAAAATTAGAACTAATGAGAAACATTGATATGTTTCAATTCATTGAAAAGGGTATGAGAGGCGGAATAAGCTATATAGCCAATCGCTATGGAAAAGGAAATATATAAATACATGAAAAATTACGACGAGAAGGCGCCTTCGAAGTATATTATGTATTTAGGCGCTAATAATCTTTACGGTTGGGCTATGAGTCAGTATTTACCAACTGGCGGTTTCAAATGGTTAACAGAAAAACAGATTAACAACATCAACTCAGCCAGCTATAAAGAGGACAGTAAAAAGGAATGATATTAGAAGTAGATCTAGAGTATCTCTAAAAGCTGCATGATCTTCCTAATGATCATCCATTAGCAGCTGAAAGAATTGTTATCATCATATCGTGAAAAAATAAAACGAAAATACAATATCACAATCGGTCAGGTTAATAAACTGATTCTCAATTTATCCAACGAAGAAAAGTATGTACTACATTACAGAAACTTATTATTCACAGACACAGACTCAATTACTTATCAAATTGAGACTGAAGATGTATACCAAGACTTTTGGAATGATAAAGACAAATTTGACAACGGTGATTACCCTGAAAACTCACCATATTTTGACAAGACAAACAAGAAAGTAAAGTCAAAGACGGAGCCGAAGGTATTCCTATCACTGAGTTCATCGGCTTGAGAAGTAAAATCTTACATAAAATATAACGACAAAGGCAGAAAAGACTGCAAAAGAATTAAAAAGAACGTTATTAAAAAGAACATCAAACATGACGACTATAAGAAAACACAATGACACAATGAAAAAAACGATCAGAAGTCAAAATCATCAATTCGGAAGCTACGAGCTTAATTGACAAAGTGTCGTTATTTTGCTTCGACGATAAAAGGTAAATCCATAAAAAACGGTATGAACAGCTTCACATATGTACACTATAAAATCTGAAGATGTGACGTAACGCCACAGCTGTGGCTCTCATTATAATGCAGAATATTGAAATCATTATGTTAAATTCAAATAAAAGACAGTCAATATATTCAAGATTTATGACGTCACTGCACAACTGTGCAAGTCTAAACAATCTAGATGACAAAGTTTACGTACAAATTTTACACACAAAACTAACCTATTAGTATGAATTTATGACATCCTTTTCACGGGGAAACCCCCCATTCTTTATTTTCGAGGATGTCATGCTATGGTGATTCTTTCCTGTTCAATTTATTATGCAAATATTCAAACGCATTTTTATTTTCGAAAATTTGAGAGTAGCCAGAAGAATTGATTTTTTTAGCTAATTGAATGAAAAGCAAAATACGTTTAGGTAACGCATTAATGTTAATGATATAGTTAAATTATTTTAAATCAATTTGTGGTAATCTGTATTACTTTTTCAATAATAGATATAGTTTTCCAAAAAAAATAATAAAACATATAGTTTTCCAAAAATTGTAAACATGTAGTTTCCATAAAATTAAATCATCAAATGACAAGTAGTAACACATTTGACTCGTTAAAACCATTTTTGTTGAATCACCATATAGAATCATCACAATCGCCGTTTAAAAGGGCTCACTCCATCGCTTTGCTACACAAAGCTCTTCCCGCCGTTGTTCGCCAAATTTGCGCGCCTCTCGCCTCCCCGGCTCGACGAAAAACTGTACTTTTTTTTATTTTTACTTTATTTTTCGTTTATTCGTCTGCGCTGCCGCTAGCTAAATTTGATGCGAAAAACCACGTGAATGGACCTTAAGATTGAATTATCAAATCATTTGATATGGTAAGTAGTATTAGAGTTGGCTTTTGCTACGAGATCAGTTTGCAAACTGATCTAGTAGCGCCAACTCTTATACTACTGAAGTCAAAGTAAAATCTCACGTTGACATTTTGTAATGAATTACCATTTCGTGAATAGAAAAGCGCCCAAACACGTATTTTTTGCAAACCATTGTTGTGAAAATAAAAGAACAAACTGGAAAAACAATGATATTTAGAAGGTAAACTGCCAATACACCAAAATGTAAACCGTTTGAATAAATTTAGAAGAAGGATTGCTCCATTTGTTGACATGGGACAGTGCCTCAATTTGCGATCGCTTTTTATATCTAAAATGAGAGGAGCCAGCATACCTGGGTTAGAACTAGGATAGCGAAGAATAGGACAAAACTAACGTGGTCTGAGTACATTTCAGGGAAGCTGCAATAAAAAGGACGAAGAAGAATCTTGAGGGCAGAAGCGCCCCTTCCGTAGACCTAATAACACCAGAAGTGCTCAAGGTCGAGCTCCAAATTACAACGGACAGAGTGAAAGAGCTGTTAGATAAAACATGAAGATGTAAAAAGTCCCACCTAAAAGGAAGTGTCTCATTATCAGGATACCAAAAGAGGGGAAACTAAAAATGAGAGAGCGAACTGGCTGGTGACTCCACTAGCAGAGGTAACTTGAGCTTATTCGAAGAGAGATTGACTCTAGGCTCCAAAAGTAGGTAGCTGGCGTTAGCTAAGGGAGAAGGAAAGAGAAGAAAACGTCGTCCTCGTGTCGAAGAGAAATTTCGTATCTCCGTGCGGCCATTTAATATCCTCTTATTTACCCTCTTTCCATCAGGGTATATTACCAATTGCAATCGCAAGACGAATATAAACATAATTATGATTGTTGAATACTGTATATTAATACGCAATTGATATGCAACACCTTCTCTCATAGTGTGTATACCAAGAAAAACAAGTGACAAGTGGATTATTTCACGCTTCATCATTACAAAGCGTTGTCCACGATCTTGACAACGTTTTTAACACCAGAAAATTGTTAATTATATATTCTTACAATTTAAGAAAAAAAAAGTTTTTCAACTAAAATCTAAAATTCATGGTACAAAATCAAAATCAAAAAATCAAATTATTCTAGTTGAAGGCTTGCAAAATTCGTACTGAGTTTGAAATTCTAAGACCAAGTAATAGTGAAGAAAATTTAAAATCTCTCCTCGGAAAGGTTTCTTGATTATAAATAATTGCAAAAATTTGGACTGAGTTTGAAATATAAAAAACCTGAGAAACATGATGTCTGAAGTTAACGTGTGGTGATTCCTTTAGACAAAAAAAAAGAGAAAAAAAAGAAAAACACATTCAAACCTGCGCTGCTACCCCTGGCTTCTTTTAGTGTCGATGACCTTATATAACGAACTATTTTAGATTCTCGCTGTAGACCGATTGACTGCTCTTTCCTTTAAAACGTTTTGGGTGAAAGGTCCACTGGCGATTGTCGCGTGTGCGCCGAAGGTTGTGTTTGTTGCTGGAGAATGTTCGATCTTTTGATAGCCTTTCCTCCATTATCAAATACACTTTGCTGTCGAACGTTGTTTTATCAGTAACGTCGCCCCAGTTCACTATCATAATGCTCTTGGCAACTTATGCCGAAGTAAAAGGTGTTATTATGCCAAAACTCTGAGAGTATGGCTTCCGAAAAAGCCACGGTTGAACAATTTTACCATGTTTTCAACTGAACATGCACTAGGAGCATTTGGTTTTAATGCTTCTTACTGTCGCCTCAAGAACTCATACTGTTTTTGTCTCAAATACCGCTCAAGTGAATTTCTGAAACCCGCGAAAGAGTCAAGTTTATGGGGCTCTCCAGGTCCCTGCCGAAAATAAACTCTCCAGAATGATGGGAGGAATTTTG
>NC_090874.1:43221388-43223888 GCF_036669935.1 Montipora foliosa | reverse complement strand
AAAGATTGTCACGTGACATGGCCTTGCGGTCGAGTGTCAGTCTGCGGTTCAATTTATAACCGCTGGGTACCCTTCTTGCGGTAAGTGATTTACCGCAGCGTTTTTGACATTAAAATTCTCTGGGAACTCAAGGTTAAGCCTATAAGAATTAAAACATTTTTGCTGATCATTTGCACATCCTTGAAGAGTCTGGCTCGATTGAATGAAGACATGTAAAGTAAAACAACAATCCAACATGGCGCGTTTCTTTCCAGCCAAATGATTCAAAAAGCATATGAAAACATGAAGCTGTTACATTAGGGTTATCTGGAAGTCATGATATTAATTTTATGAAAACACAAATAAATAAAACACAAAAGGCAAAAAGAAATGGAACTGGTGTTGATTTAAAAAAAACATAAAAAAACTCAAATACGAAAAGCAATTAAACAAAGTGGACATATTTTCTCAACGTTGTTTTCTGTTGCAAAACCATTTGTTGGACCAGTGGCAAAATAAGTTGGAAAACCATTAGGAAAAGCATTATATTTGTCTCTGGTGTAGCAGATAAGCATGTTGAACTTTATTATTTGGTTAATCAAATGACACCATATGAGGAGAAAGCAGTGAGCTGCTTTTTGGTCCAGAAAGGAATAACAATAGGAGAAGGACAAAAGAGCGTTTTCCTTGGTTTGCTTGCTTCTATTGGAATACCACCAGTAAAGTCAGCAATCAACTGGGTCCAAAGCAATTCTCTGTGTTCAGTAAACCAACGACCCATGCCTTGATATACCTCAAGGAGACTTTGCTTTCGTGTGGTACTGAAGTAACACAGCGCTTTATTCCATATTGTTAACTGATCTGCGTTTTGTCTTCCAGGAGATTCAAGTAGTCTTTGCGTAATATGTAGGTCTAACAGTACACGATATTATTTTGGTATTGTATATTGTAGTGCCGTGGTAGAGTCTTAGATAAATAGCCCCCTGAGAAGACATGTGGTTACAAGCAAAGTACGTACTGAACCCAGAAAGATTGAAGAAAATAAAAGGGAATCGAGAAACATTGGCTTCTGGGCTGACATGTTGATCATTTTCAAGTTCCCTCACAACTTCTTTTCACCACAAGTGTAAGCGTACACTCTGGGCATCTGACAGTTTTGTAAACAAAAGTTCACCTCACTTAATTTAACCTGTCCGGCGGGGTTAGTATCTGGATGGACCTAAAAAATATACCACTTTGTAACAGAAGCATAGGACCGAAAATTCTATTTTAACGCTATCAAATGGGAACCAAGCAAGATACAGTTTTAGTTAGCTTGCTTTATGCAAAACAAATATTGATGTAAAAGTAAATAAATATTGATACACAGTTTTTAGGAAGGGCAGAAGGACGTTTTCAGGACTGTCGATCGAGAATAAAATATTTTGCCATCGGTAACAAAATTTACGACATGAAAACAAAATTAATTTTGAACGACGAATATAAAAAAATTCCATCAGCGAAAAACATTTGGGAGATTTTTGTTAAGTTGAATTTTCTTATTGTACTTTTGGCTGCACCGAGTAAATCGCACATCGAATTCAGCGGTCGCCGTGATCAAGTTACCGCGGCATGTTTGCTCGCCAAACAGTGAAACATCTGTGTCAAATGATGAGAAGATACCGGGTTTTTGTTTTTGCTACTTTTCTTTTTCTTTCAATTGTTATAAATTTTGACAAGAAATGTGCGAATTCAACACAAAGATCACAATCACCCAACGGCTTGAGATTGACCATTGTTTAAGCAAAGTTAAAAATTTACTCTCCAAGACGAGGTTATTTATCACCAGGTAATTCCATCGTTTTGAGAATAGCAGCTACTTTATTATTCATCAGCGTCACAAGTTTTTGCCAATTTTGGGGGCATTTTGTTGAAACTCAAGCACGCTTCCAACAGACCTGTTTATTTTCGTGACTTATGCGCTACCACAAAAATTCTCCCAGTATCACATTTCAACACATGTATGCAAATTTGTTAAGCTGGAAAATTACACAACATGATAATATTTACAAAAGCTGGAAATTTCACAGAAATCTTTTCAAGCGAAACATTTATTGAAACAAACAAAATATTTGCTATAAGAGGCAAGAAACCCTTCCTATTTCAGTTGCAAACGAAACACACAATCACAAAGCATATGCAATTAAATAAATTTCTGACAGTTCACATCAAACCCTTTTCGAAAGAACCTTGACGGTAAATAATAAAGCACAAAAGAAACAACAAGCTTTCATTCAAATAATTTTTCACTGTCACATTTCCAATTTTTTTTTTTTAGCTTTGCTGAGTTGAGTCAGAAAATGAATGTAACTTGCCGGACAACTTAGATGCGACTTCAGTAAACACAGTGATGCATTCAAGGCGTTCGATTCCTTCAATGTTTGTTAAATCCATAAAAGAATTGCCATTTGACTTCAGTGTTGTATATAATGCCAAGTTAAAGCTTACTTGATGTCCAACGGCGAAAAATGAAATTGTTGTC
>NC_090874.1:43201388-43206388 GCF_036669935.1 Montipora foliosa | reverse complement strand
GTTGCTGGGAAAAAGGACAAAAGATGTGCTACGAAACATGCAGAAGTCAGTAGTGTCAAGTACATTGAATATTGCAAGGACGATTGAGATCATAACATGAACAGTAAAATTACAGCCTATTTATTATATTATTTTTTTAGAAGAAATTCTTGAAAGGCTGGACATTATAAGAACATAATATAAGTATAAACACGTCCTAAAACACTTCGTCGTATTCTAAAACCGTCCAATTCGGATAAAAATGATATGTTTTGCGGTCATTTTTTCCAATCTGTGCTGTTTTGGCACCACACCATAGATATTGTTGATGAATCTCCACTTTTCTACCGAATGATTTATCCAGTTTGCAATATTTCGAAACAAAAAAGAATATTTTTCCGGAGAATTTATCAACTTTGCAATATTTATCAAATTTTATCAGTTTTTTGACTAAACAGTCACGCAGAATAACAATAGAAATTTCCAACGCCTTTTCTCATAGAAGATCAGAGAAAATAGCGACGGAAAATTCCAACGTCATTTTTTTCAGAAGATGAGGCAAAATGACAGGGGAAATTTCCAACATCATTTTTGCAGAAGATCAAGCAAAATGACGGCAGAATTTTCCAACGTCATTTTTCACAGAAGATGAGGCAAAATGACAACGGAAATTTCCAACGTTATTTTTTACAGAAGATCAAGCAAAAACAAGACAACCTGAAGTGAAGATCTTCAACTTTATTGTCTAAGGACGAACTTAACTCCCACGGACTAAAAACGAGATATTTCACACACTCAGATTCAAAGCTTGAAGACAATTCACTATATAGACATGTAAAAGAAACCATGTGAACCTCGTTTATGGGCTGATCGTGGAACGTTTTCACCAAGATGACTAACATTTTTTTCTCCGGAAAGACGTTAAATAATAACTCACTCTTGTTTTAATTGAAATGTAAATTTTATGTTCAGTATTATGACAAATAGAAAGCTACGGTTAGTCACTCCAGTCGTTGCAAACCAACAGAGAAATATGTCAATACTGAGGAAAAAAAGTTTTTTTATGACAAATAATTCTGCTCTCTGTCGTTAGCCACAAACTTGGCTCTTAATCGTCTGAGAACTATAGCACAAGTAAAACCGAGCGAACAAATATAAAGATCGGTAGTCCCATTAAAATCTGCAAATAGTTCTATTTGCTGCAAACGGCACACGCTAATAATGCTACAGTATCAAATCACCAATTCAATCTGTAAAAGAACATGAAATGAAAGAAACTTTATTAGAGCTACTTTTGGCTGACAATTAGTGATTTTTTTTTAATGAAACATTCTCTTTCTTACCTTCAACCGTTCGCCTTTCTTACGTATGAACATTGCTTTAAATGATATTCTTAAACCCTAAAGAAAATTTAAATATTAGGTTCTACACATTAGAAATTGTAGCAAAGTATATATTTTCAGCTGTTGTTATTTACATAATTTTATTCCTAATGTAAATTGTAAATAAGCGACCTGCATAAGTCATTCTAGTATTATATTGTAAATAATTTTCCAATACTTGTAAAGAGGTTTTTATAACTTTTAGAAGTGTAAGAATTTATAATCTCATAGGTTACGCTGTGCGCCCTATGAGACTTTATTCTCCTGGCATACTGAAATTCAATAAACTGCACCCATAATAAATTAGCAACCTGAGATAGAACTATCGGAAAAGTTTTAGAAAATTCATGGGTGCCAATTCAGAGCTGCATTAAATTTTTTTTGCTGCAAATTTAAAAATGGGGGTCACCGAGTTCACTTTTGAGATATAATCATATTAAGAGGAAATATAGGGTGTTTTTGGAGAGCTTTCATGTTGCCATGGTGGTTTAACCTATTACGTCACAAGAGTTGGCCCATTTTGTTAAGCATCAATTGGTGTTTCGTGTGGTACCATAACATCGCTGTTACGTGATACAGTGTTGTAGTGACAACCCTTCTAAAAAGAAGGTATCTTAAAAGTAGTCTCAAGGTTATTTAGCCAAGCGCAAATGCTCTACAAATTGGGGAGACTACAAATCCACTGAAATCAGAACAAATCAAATCAAATGCTGTTTTTTGAGGAGAAGGAAAAACCGAAGTACCCGGGTAAAAACCCCTCGAAGCAAAGTATAGAACCAACAAACTCAACCCACATATGGGGTCGAATCCGGGAATCAGTCCCGGGCCACATTAGTGGAAGGCGAGTGCTCTCACCACTGCACCAGGCCTGTTGCCGCGAATACGTGTGATTAAGGTAAGCAGGTACATTCGCTCAATTAACTTTATTTCTACTGTAATAGGCCTTATACATGACGACTCATGGTCAATAACTCAACACCAAACCTCGTTTGCACAAAACTATTTACATCATCTGGACAGGCAATACTGTTCGCACTTGAGCTTTGTTTACAAGTTTGTTTTCTTCCATAATAATAAAGAGGAAAAGTTGAAACTCTCGTGCTGCCTTTTTTCTTCTCCTTTGTTTCTTGTAGACGGAAATGATCGCAGGGCAAATTATATCGACGGAGACGGGGGTAATTGCGTGATAACCCGGTCTTGTAATTTTACACCACGTGACTTAAAGTGGAAAATTAAATCGCGTGAAAATTAATGGGTGGGTAATATGGTACGTAAGTGGACTACCGGATCCAGTTTTAAAACTCAGTCAGATTGAGCAACAAGCAAGTGAACCTTTACAATAATAAACCACTCACCAATATCACCAGTATAAAAATAATGAGACTTGCAGACTACTCCCACTCCATAACGGCCTCTGCTGTTAACCATATCACTATACTGACATTGCTGTAGGGTCTTTTCTGTACCAACGCATTGTACCTCAGACATCACAACCGGTCCTGAACCCACTCCAAAAGGTGAGTAGTTCAAAGCAGTAATGACTCCTGGGAATCCTAACTGTCGGCAAACAACTGCAGCTTCCTTATTTCGCCAAAGGGGCAATAGCAACCTCCTGGGGTACCACCACCGCCAATAGCTGCGACTGGATACCCTTCCCCAGATTCCGTTAGAGAACACTTCAACCCGACCAGCGTGAGAGGAGGTATGACCAGTTAGACGGATATGCGTATCTGAAAAATAGAGGCATACAGTGAACTCTCATTGCGAAGGCATTTACACCTGAGACGACTCGTACTCCCCGAAGAGAAAACCTAAACTGACATATCACATCCTCGCAAACCATGTGACCTAAAACCGAATGTGGACTAGATGGTACTCACTTAACGTTTTAAAAGAGAGTTTCTCTTTTTAATAAATCTACTTCTTAATACTAAAGCATGCTGCAACTTTTTAACCTAGTCTTTCAAAAAGAGCGGCCGCTGTTTGACGCTCTGTGGTCTGGATACAACGAGTGGTGCCTGTTCCTCGGTGGCAGTGGCTTTCTCGGCCGGTATACTTGCTCCTTGGTTGCTCCCATTTGTGTGGTCTATTGCAGGTGTAGTCCCACTACTTGACACGTATCCCTATTCACATGATTCATATGATGTAAAATGTTGGTTTATCTACTGTTAAACACGACTGTTAAATTGTTCCTTTTAAAGGTGTTGTTCCTAATATCAACCTTCACACCTTCTCTTGATGGCCGTGCTACGGTCACAATTGTTCCATATTAGTTGGTCGGCAAGTATGGTCCTTACTTGTCTTTGCATTAGAACTTCGTAGAGTGCTAACTGCGGCAGGGTCAGGATTTGATGTTGAAAGGTAGTGTTTCAGTTAGTCCTAAATGGAGGTATTGCTCTCTTCGCCTTGTAAAAAGGAAAGATACCCGTTCTTGTTGGGTTGTCTCATAATACTTTCAGCTTTTCCGTTAGCAGGTGCATGCATGCTCTGATGTGAAATAGTGGTGTTGGAGTCCTCTGTTTTCGCAAAAGGTGGTCTCTCGACATTGCCTAAGCGGCTTTGATTACCACGCGCAGCGAGCATGGTCTTCAGCTTGCCTCTTGTCGGTTGCAAAGCAATTCACTCCATCCTTGCAACTTCAGGATATCTGGTCTTCTTACTTATGGCTACCAGGCCGGTTGTAGTGGCCATTAGGCTGATTTAGCAACAGAACGGGAACGTCAGTGGCGAACGGCGCGCGCAGATAAAACACCAATGAGAATTCAGAATAGAGTAGACTCCACTCTTTTCTTGTCTATTCTAAATTCTCATTAGTAGTTTTGCTGCGCGCGACGTCGCCACTGACGTTCCCGTTCTGTTGCTAAATCAGCTTATTATGATCAGGTAGCCCTAACCCTAATCTCGATAATCAGGATCCAAATGAATACATCAAATACCGTATTGGTCAAGCAACAGGCCAGTTTCATTCTAAACGCGAAATGTAAACAGACCACAAGAACCTGAAAAAAGCGGTTCGAATGGACTTTTTGGAAAGTTTCGTACGCAGTACGCTTACTTTTGGCGTGGGGGATGAATGTCCGACTGAAGAACAAATAAGTCTTTTGTCGAGTTTATGGTATAGGAGTATACGCCAGATGACCGCGGGTGGATATTCTAGGAAGCCAGGAGACGACGGCGAGTATTCTATGGCTTACAAGTACTGAAATGCTGAACTTGATGAATTTTTCGACACCCCTCCGATCAAGGAGTTTATCTACGACAGATTCCTGAAGTACACTGCGCGCATTTTTCGACGCGAAAACACTCATCCGACTAAGCGCGCGCTATTCATTCAACCTGACCCCCCGAACGCGGATACTGTATGGCGCAAGGTTCAGTTTATACTCCGAAAATACGAGATTCATTTAGAACGGGAAGATTTGATTGCCAAAATGAGCGTCAAGTCGACATTTCTAGAGATCTAGCGTAAAGCCTTCCCGTGGCTGAAGATCGAAGAAGAAGCAAGAGAAGCTCTTCGCTGACATCGCGGAGACCCCTTGGTCCGTATGCGAAGTATTCGACGATCTGGATGATTGCTATTGGGCGTGGAAACACATCTTTGATGAAATATGTAACAAGCATGCGCCCTTCCGCGAGATC
>NC_090874.1:43136388-43178888 GCF_036669935.1 Montipora foliosa | reverse complement strand
TATTATGTTTAAGCCAAGGCTGTAAAATTCCAACTCTTCAAATGATCTCCCCTAATTCTGATTTCCAGTCTCCTCAACTTATAAAACGTTTTGTGCTCGATTCAGGATATAGGCTAGAGTTCATATAATTATATTATTATTGAATGAATCATTCAGTTCCTGTAACTGAACCTCAGCTATGCACAGAAAGGCGAACTACTTGGTTGCCTGGTTTCAAGAAAAATATTGATAAATAGGAAAAAAAATAATGCAATATTAAGCTTATCAGAACAGAAATCTTACTTACCAGAATATAACATCAAAAGCCTCACAAACGTCAAATTCGAGATGGTTATCATTGTCCAAAAGGTTTCAAAAACACTTGGCCGGTGAAACACATACAGAAAACCTTCTGCAAGAAAATGACCTTCGTAACTATAAAATATATTTAATATCTTGTCAGTGGGTTCTCAGGAATGTTGTACGAGTGAGCTAAAGTACTAATTTAGATTTTTACCCAGACGACCTCAAAACCGCAAATTTAGCAGGACAGTGCCCCTTTCTCAAACGATTATCGTATTGATTGTAATGAATGACTTAGTCAGTCCTAGGATGTTGGAAAAGTCAAACTCTGAAGATGGAAGATGACTCATTCGTGTGGAATCAGAGCAACATTATTTACAACGGAGGGACAGCTAAACCGGAATTCACCTTAAGCATAACAGAAGAATTAGGGTATGAATTGCATCGTATCTGTGTCACAAGTCCACATTAGGCATCGAACTTGCTTTCTGAAGTGAGCTGTACTTATCAGTTTTTATCTTCCCGCTTGCTACATATTGATGGTAGATTGTGCATAATTAATGCTTGGAATGTTAATAAGTTAAAATAGAGTATGAACCGAAAATATTGGCATTTTAGAAGGCGGAAACAGCTCAACAGCAACCTCAACAGCAGTTTCAAGAATTTCCGAAACTTCGGGTATTGTTCGTGTGACATATATTTTTCGAAAAACAAAGGCAATTAAATCAGGCAGCATTACACTGTAACCCAGTGTAGTGCAGCCATTCGACAAATAATTTGCTTTTGCAGTTCTGTCTACTTTGAAATCCCTCTCTTTTCATTGCCCATCCCAACTAGCATTTATATCTGTCGCTTGATTTGAAGTCTGATTTCTGGGATCAAAACTACTTTTTAAAGAGTAAAAGCGAGACCTTGCAAAGGAATTTCAATCAACGTGGATTGACTACACCAAAATAAAACCAAGTTGCATTACCTGAAACAAAAATGATCACCAGTACAATCCAAGTAGCCTGCCTAGCTGGCGGTATTGGGAGAGGGGCGCTGTGAAATACCGCCTGCCCGTAAACTTAAGTTTTTTGAGTGCCGCCCACTTTGAATCCAATTACAAACAACCAATCAGAGTAAAGCTGTAATGCGAAACCAAGTTGTATATTACAAGTGTCAATATATTTGGGCGCCAAACTGAATAGCAGCATGCACGGAGATAGTAAACACAGATGTTGATTGGGAAAGTATGGAAAGGGTAGATACACCCAAGAAGCAAGTAAAATGAGGAAGACTGTCAAGTAAATCCGCGAACGATTGCTGTATATTACGTGAATGTAATGTCAGTGAAATTACAATTCGGAGATTATTTTAAAAACATCCTTTTATCGACCGAAAGCTTGTTTAAATCAAGGGGAAAATGAAGAGCCACCGATCGACGATGCAAACAAGGGAATCATCACACCTCAAACCAAGCACTCTCTGGCGGAATGTCGATTTGGTACCTAATTAAACTACTCAATTCTGATCGAAAGTTCCCGTGTTGATGTGTTCACTCCGTTCGACGAGAAGACTAAATCAATGATCTCAAGTTGGCAAGAGAATTGGAAAACTGTTGCCAACGTAGTCTTGCAGAATGTATGAAGCGAGCTCGGAGACAATTAATTTGCCTCTAACTGATTCTATATTGAAGAGGTCGACCCCAGACGATATCGCAGCATACTCAAACAACAATTTAGTTCACGAAGCTGAGATTTGGTGTCCATTACGGACATCGTCCCTCAAAGGTGCCTGTAATGTTTTAGGTTCTCCAGAGAGTAAATTGAAGGAGAAAATTTCCCTTGCACTGTCGACCGCAGTACCCAATTCGCCGCTCGTTAATTTGCCTCTCGCGCCAACAATATCGCCAGCTACGCAGGCTACAATTCAAGTAAAGCATTCTTCTTTATGCAGGTAAACTAAGGGAAAACTGATATCTTCTCCGAGAAAATATGAATGCGTCAATCGTAACACATAGATATTTCCCTTTGTAAACCAATTTATTGAGTCATCTTACCCCAGTGATTAAATATGTATGCATATGTATACATCTGTAAGCGTCATCTGTGGAAAGGTCAATGAATACTGGTCTGTATTCTGTCGAGGGAATAGGAGTATTACCACTTGTCATTCAATATAATATTATCAAATTTTGAACGCTTTTTGCTTCCCGAGCTACCCAAATTCTGTTTTGAAGCACGACGTTAATAAGTTTCTCTGTTTCGCTGTTTTTTGGCGCTTCCAGTCGCCTCTGCCTATGATGTCCAGCTGTTCTCAAAGTGGCTCTGAAATAACCACCTTCTACCTTCTCCCGTTGATTTGATCTCTCTCATTTTTTGGGCCTTACGCATCCAATTACTGTTGTAGCAAATTGCCATGTTTAGGGAGTGACTTTTTCCTTTTCATTGTCTTCCTTAGTACATTTCAGCCGAGTCAACTAGTCAATTTATAAAATCACTTTAATTATTTCAACTTCGTGCGCCTAGTTACACGGTAATAATTAATAGAAGAATCAACAACAAAGAAGTTAGCTTAATTATAAGTAACGATTAATAATCAATGGAGTCACGAATAGATTCTAAAATTCTTACAATGATAATAATAATAATAATAATAATAATAATAATAATAATAATAATAATATTATTATTATTATTATTATTATTATTATTATTATTATTATTTTGACATTAGGGTTTTCCACCCCTATGCAGATTCCTACAAGGACCTTACACTGAAGCAGTTGTACAAGAAACAGGAAAATGAGAAAAAACGCAAATATGCTTCAAGGATCCTCAAAGTCGACCAAGGGACATTCACTCCCCTAATATTCAGCATAACGGGAGGAATGGGAGAAGAGTGTGCTACAGTCTGAAGTGGCGGGAATTTCTTTGAGCATGTGCAGAAGATGAAAGTGAGACTTAAAAAGTTATTGTTAGGGCAACGCGTGGGTATTATGTGTTGTTGCTGTTGTTGTGTAAAAATGCGAAGAGGATTATAACGCTAGTAAATTTTTGTTTTGATAATGGCAACTTCTGAAGAAGATTTTAACTGTTATGAGGAGAGTATTGAAGAAACGTCAGAGGAGGAAAGTGACCAGGGAAGTGAACACTTGCACGATAATGGATGTTCAGAAGACCTCCATGTGGGATCGCGAGAGAGGCTTTTGCATCGCGAGGTGCGTAGCGTGTATTTAATTACTTACAGTCAAGCCTATCTTGAAAAATTTCAAACGAGAGATTGTTTTGCTAGAACGGTGGTGGAAGCATTCAATGAGACAACGAGCGGGTTAGCTGATATCGTGCAGTGGGTTTGTAGTCAAGAGCAGCATTCTTCAGGGGGAACGCATTACCACATGGCATTAAAGCTGTCGCATCCACGCCGATGGTTGCGTGTGCGAAATTATCTCGATGACAACCATTCCATTCAAGTGAATTTTTCGTCTGTTCACTCCAATTATTATAGCGCCTGGAGATACACAACAAAAGAAGATCCCGAGTATGTTCAGTCTATGAATCATCCAGATTTGGTCAACAGCGCCCCACCTCGAACACAAGAGGCCAGTCTGACAACAACGGAGGGCGGTGGAACGAGGAGAAAAGCAAAGAAAACCAGAAAACGGAAGGCACCTCGACTCAGTATTTTCGATGTATCAAAGCTAGTCGTAGCAAAAAGAATAAAGTCCAGGCTAGAGCTTCTTGCTCTAGCCTCTCGACAGATGAAAGAGGGAAAGGAAGATTTAGCGCAATTCATCGCTAACAGAGGAAGTAAAGTTGTTGACGAGGCCA
Source organism: Montipora foliosa (assembly GCF_036669935.1). Classification (NCBI taxonomy): domain Eukaryota; kingdom Metazoa; phylum Cnidaria; class Anthozoa; order Scleractinia; family Acroporidae; genus Montipora; species Montipora foliosa. The sequence goes on along the minus strand of NC_090874.1, from coordinate 43,174,794 downwards.
TACAAGTAGGATGGAAAATGGAGGAAGCAGAGGAAAAATTAAAAAGGAAACTAATGACAAGGATGGACATACTACAAAAAGCTCTAGAAGGTCCATGTATCGCTAACTGCAATGGAGAGTGGTTGGAAGTTGCAGAGGATACTCTCGCACCCAATAATTTAAGAGGTGGAAGTTTTCAGAGTGCTGTGCGTGAGCTACTTGAGAAAAGACGCGGCAAGTACCGAAATATTCTAATCTATGGTAGTGCCAATTGTGGCAAGACCTTTTTACTAAACCCGTTGACTGTCATCTACAATACATTTAGTAATCCCGCTACTAGCAATTTTGCTTGGGTTGGCGCTGAATCTGCAGAGGTTATTTTTCTTAATGACTTTCGCTGGAGTCCACAGGTCTTGCCTTGGCACGATATCCTTCTTCTGTTGGAGGGACAGACAGTTCATTTGCCAGCACCGAAGTGCCACTACGCTAAAGACATTGTCTTTGACACTGACACTCCGATATTCTGCACAGGCAAGCATGAGTTAGTGTTCATTAAGGGAGGTTGCATAGATGAACGGGAGACCGAAATGATGCGGGTAAGGTGGAAAATCTTCAACTCCTTTTCGCAGATTCCACCCGGCGAGCAAAGAAACGTTCCGCCTTGTCCAAAATGTTTCGCCAAATTAATTCTGTCCCCAAACAGTAACGACAACAGTTCGGGATAAGTGTTGAACGAGTTCCCACCAAAGGATCGGCGAATCTCAACATATTCCAATAAACGTATTACGCAACTTTACAGTATTGCGTGATGGTGACGGAGTGTAAAGTGTAAACAAACGCTGGTAAACCGTACGGTTTACCATTAGGTTTTGCCTTTTATCGCATTCCTGAGTCGTATTTCTCGGTTGAAAATCACCTTGTAGAAGACATTAGTTATAATTGAAATGAATTTTCAAGAACAGCCTCAATGCCATCGTGAAATTCAGCCTTTTCACAACGGTTAACCATGACATGTAATAAAATAAGATTGTCAACAGACCAACTTCTATTTTGACAACGGTAAACCGTTGTGACCTTTACCGCACGTGATTCGACTAAGGCAAAACATGCACAGTACATAGACACTGCAGATTTCCTTTTTTACATCTGTTGCCAAATACAAAGTAATAAATATTACATGGTAGTTCCAAACTATTATCAGTGATTATTATATAATATTCAATAGGATAATTTTGTAAATGTCAATTGCATTATATTTATCTGAAAACATAAAGATACATACTTAATATTTTAGTCTCTGTCCTTGTGTTTCTAGTATTAGTTGTATACGCCTGTCCATGGATTCTATTAAATTCTTTATTTTGGCTACTGGAAACTGAACAATTGTATTTTTCACTCTTTCCTTGAATTGCGTGAAACTCTCTCGCTCTAATTGTTCCTCAATAGCGCTGTCATGCAAGTTGTCACTGACTGATTTAAACATGTTCTCTATTGGATTTAGATCAGGACTGCGTGGCGGTATCTTAAGCAATTTTGCCCTCACTTGTTGCAAAGCAGTCTTTGCGACTGCTGAATTCTGGCTTGGGTCATTGTCTTGAATGAAGAGTCTTGTATTTCCTTTCTTTGATTGCACAAACATTTGCTCAAAAGTGTTTTCAATAAAAGACGCAAAAAAATTTCCCGTCATATGTTCATATTCGTGGCATAAAATAACTCCTACATTGTATGAAATCGCCACTAAAAACTTGACTACCTTCCCTCCAGATCCAACTTTACTCCCTTTCGCGGTGCAAAATTGGTTGAGACCTTCAGATTTTTTGCGATAGATCCTTCCAGTAGGAGCTCGTGCTTGATCAAGCGGGTTGGTCTTGTGCGCAAAAGCAACTCCGTCCAAGTAGAAAGCAATTTTATGAGTCCATAATTATCTCCTTGTCATACTCTTCTCTCACCTTTTTGGCAAATGCAACGCGTAAGCTCTTGTCATTGTGAGTAAGCAGCCCTTTTTTCCGGGCTTGGAGATAAAAGTACCCTTTGCTATTTAAGAATCTTCCCAGAGTTCGAACTGACACATCACTTTCCGAAATGTTTGCCTCATTCATGAGTCGCTTGGCAGTAAAGTTACCTTCTGTACGCCTCAGTTTGAGAAGAGCCCTTATAAGGAGTCTCTCTTCTCTGGATGACAACTTTCTTGGCCTTCCTCTTCTTTGGTGGGTGACCTTTCCGTGAGTTTGCGAATACATTGAAGGAGTGTTAAATTCTTTTAGCACTCTCATTACTGTTGCTGCAGATCGGTCCACTTTTGCTGCAATTTCTCGCAGACAATACCTCCTTTCCATGTACAGAAATCTGATGAGTGCTCGTTCTTCCGCCGAGGTTTTCCTATTGTACACCATACTTGCTTTTTTCATTGAACTCTGTGACTAATCACACTTAACCTTTATGTCTGAGAAAAAAAAAATTCTCCTACCCGTGACTATTGTGGCCAGGCTGTATTCAAATGTTATTTTTAAAGACCTAAAATAACATTTCCTATTTATTTCTACCGAAATCTAGACAATTCATATCTTTCCTAGCTTGCGTTAAACAAAAGTTACAGCAAGATCTTCCCAGGTAGCGCCGTCTTTCTGGGCCATTCAAGAAATTTACTTAACAATAAATGACAACGTCTGATATTAACCAGATGGCTTTTTGCAACTCACACATGTCTGAAGTGGCGGGAATTTCTTTGAGCATGCGCAGAAGATGAAAGTGAGACTTAGAAAGTTATTGTTAGGGCAACGCGTGGGTATTATGTGTTTTTGCTGTTGTTGTGTAAAAGTGCGAAGAGGATTATAACGCCAGTAAATTTTTGTTTTGATAATGGCAACTTCTGAAGAAGATTTTAACTGTTATGAGGAGAGTATTGAAGAAACGTCAGAGGAGGAAAGTGACCAGGGAAGTGAACACTTGCACGATAATGGATGTTCAGAAGACCTCCATGTGGGATCGCGAGAGAGGCTTTTGCATCGCGAAGTGCGTAGCGTGTATTTAATTACTTACAGTCAAGCCTATCTTGAAAAATTTCAAACGAGAGATTGTTTTGCTAGAACGGTGGTGGAAGCATTCAATGAGACAAGGAGCGGGTTAGCTGATATTGTGCAGTGGGTTTGTAGTCAAGAGCAGCATTCTTCAGGGGGGACGCATTACCACATGGCATTAAAGCTGTCGCATCCACGCCGATGGTTGCGTGTGCGAAATTATCTCGATGACAACCATTCCATTCAAGTGAATTTTTCGTCTGTTCACTCCAATTATTATAGCGCCTGGAGATACACAACAAAAGAAGATCCCGAGTATGTTCAGTCTATGAATCATCCAGATTTGGTCAACAGCGCCCCACCTCGAACACAAGAGGCCAGTCTGACAACAACGGAACGCGGTGGAACGAGGAGAAAAGCAAAGAAAACCAGAAAACGGAAGGCACCTCGACTCAGTATTTTCGATGTATCAAAGCTAGTCGTAGCAAAAAGAATAAAGTCCAGGCTAGAGCTTCTTGCTCTAGCCTCTCGACAGATGAAAGAGGGAAAGGAAGATTTAGCGCAATTCATCGCTAACAGAGGAAGTAAAGTTGTTGACGAGGCCATACAAGTAGGATGGAAAATGGAGGAAGCAGAGGAAAAATTAAAAAGGAAACAAATGACAAGGATGGACATACTACAAAAAGCTCTAGAAGGTCCATGTATCGCTAACTGCAATGGAGAGTGGTTGGAAGTTGCAGAGGATACTCTCGCACCCAATAATTTAAGAGGTGGAAGTTTTCAGAGTGCTGTGCGTGAGCTACTTGAGAAAAGACGCGGCAAGTACCGAAATATTCTAATCTATGGTAGTGCCAATTGTGGCAAGACCTTTTTACTAAACCCGTTGACTGTCATCTACAATACATTTAGTAATCCCGCTACTAGCAATTTTGCTTGGGTTGGCGCTGAATCTGCAGAGGTTATTTTTCTTAATGACTTTCGCTGGAGTCCACAGGTCTTGCCTTGGCGCGATATGCTTCTTCTGTTGGAGGGGCAGACAGTTCATTTGCCAGCACCGAAGTGCCACTACGCTAAAGACATTGTCTTTGACACTGACACTCCGATATTCTGCACAGGCAAGCATGAGTTAGTGTTCATTAAGGGAGGTTGCATAGATGAACGGGAGACCGAAATGATGCGGGTAAGGTGGAAAATCTTCAACTCCTTTTCGCAGATTCCACCCGGCGAGCAAAGAAACGTTCCGCCTTGTCCAAAATGTTTCGCCAAATTAATTCTGTCCCCAAACAGTAACGACAACAGTTCGGGATAAGTGTTGAACGAGTTCCCACCAAAGGATCGGCGAATCTCAGCATATTCCAATAAACGTATTATGCAACTTTACAGTATTGCGTGATGGTGACGGAGTGTAAAGTGTAAACAAACGCTGGTAAACCGTACGGTTTACCATTAGGTTTTGCCTTTTATCGCATTCCTGAGTCGTATTTCTCGGTTGAAAATCACCTTGTAGAAGACATTAGTTATAATTGAAATGAATTTTCAAGAACAGCCTCAATGCCATCGTGAAATTCAGCCTTTTCACAACGGTTAACCATGACATGTAATAAAATAAGATTGTCAACAGACCAACTTCTATTTTGACAACGGTAAACCGTTGTGACCTTTACCGCACGTGATTCGACTAAGGCAAAACATGCACAGTACATAGACACTGCAGATTTCCTTTTTTACATCTGTTGCCAAATACAAAGTAATAAATATTACATGGTAGTTCCAAACTATTATCAGTGATTATTATATAATATTCAATAGGATAATTTTGTAATGTCAATTGCATTATATTTATCTGAAAACATAAAGATACATACTTAATATTTTAGTCTCTGTCCTTGTGTTTCTAGTATTAGTTGTATACGCCTGTCCATGGATTCTATTAAATTCTTTATTTTGGCTACTGGAAACTGAACAATTGTATTTTTCACTCTTTCCTTGAATTGCGTGAAACTCTCTCGCTCTAATTGTTCCTCGATAGCGCTGTCATGCAAGTTGTCACTGACTGATTTAAACATGTTCTCTATTGGATTTAGATCAGGACTGCGTGGCGGTATCTTAAGCAATTTTGCCCTCACTTGTTGCAAAGCAGTCTTTGCGACTGCTGAATTCTGGCTTGGGTCATTGTCTTGAATGAAGAGTCTTGTATTTCCTTTCTTTGATTGCACAAACATTTGCTCAAAAGTGTTTTCAATAAAAGACGCAAAAAAATTTCCCGTCATATGTTCATATTCGTGGCATAAAATAACTCCTACATTGTATGAAATCGCCACTAAAAACTTGACTACCTTCCCTCCAGATCCAACTTTACTCCCTTTCGCGGTGCAAAATTGGTTGAGACCTTCAGATTTTTTGCGATAGATCCTTCTAGTAGGAGCTCGTGCATGATCAAGCGGGTTGGACTTGTGCGCAAAAGCAACTCCGTCCAAGTAGAAAGCATTTTTATGAGTCCATAATTATCTCCTTGTCATACTCTTCTCTCACCTTTTTGGCAAATGCAACGCGTAAGCTCTTGTCATTGTTAGTAAGCAGCCCTTTTTTCCGGGCTTGGAGATAAAAGTACCCTTTGCTATTTAAGAATCTTCCCAGAGTGCGAACTGACACATCACTTTCCGAAATGTTTGCCTCATTCATGAGTCGCTTGGCAGTAAAGTTACCTTCTGTACGCCTCAGTTTGAGAAGAGCCCTTATAAGGAGTCTCTCTTCTCTGGATGACAACTTTCTTGGCCTTCCTCTTCTTTGGTGGGTGACCTTTCCGTGAGTTTGCGAATACGTTGAAGGAGTGTTAAATTCTTTTAGCACTCTCCTTACTGTTGCTGCAGATCGGTCCACTTTTGCTGCAATTTCTCGCAGAGAATACCTCCTTTCCATGTACAGAAATCTGATGAGTGCTCGTTCTTCCGCCGAGGTTTTCCTATTGTACACCATACTTGCTTTTTTCATTGAACTGTGTGACTAATCACACTTAACCTTTATGTCTGAGAAAAAAAAAAAAATTCCTACCCGTGACTATTGTGGCCAGGCTGTATTCAAATGTTATTTTTAAAGACCTAAAATAACATTTCCTATTTATTTCTACCGAAATCTAGACAATTCATATCTTTCCTAGCTTGCGTAAAACAAACGTTACAGCAAGATCTTCCCAGCTAGCGCCGTCTTTCTGGGCTATTCAAGAAATTTACTTAACAATAAATGACAACGTCTGATATTAACCAGATGGCTTTTTGCAACTCACACAATCCTCGCAAAAAATCCTTGAAACACCCCTTTCCCCTTGACAGTGTTGAGGCGACATTTTCCTCTTTGACTGGCTACACCAACATTGAAAAAGAGAGAGGGACGAAAACGGTGCGAGAATGTTGAAAGTGTTTCAAGGTTTTTGTCTAAGATTGTAGATACCACGCCAGACTTGCGGAGCTTTCGGCCATAAAGAAGGGCGAGACCTACAGTACGACGGTGTCATGGATCCGGGCAAAAGTCTCCTTTGCTCTACTGAGGAGGGCACTTTTATGCCTGAGAGGCTCTAGGGGTAACAAAAAACTAGCAACGAACATTCATGAGACTGATTTTGAAATTGAAAGAGGACTTGCCGGACTTTCTTAATCGATATATTGTATAGAACTCTGCTTACTAGCTGGTCTAGTATAGTACGAAACCTTTTAGTTTTTATAGATTTCTATTAATTAGTATGCTAAGACCAAAGGGAAAGACACATATGTAACGGAATTAATTTTAAAATAATGGTCTAGTATAGTACGAAACCTTTTAGTTTTTATAGATTTCTGTTAATTAGTATGTTAAGACCAAAGAGAAAGACACATGTGTAATGGAATTTTTTTATAATGCATGTTAAATGATTCACTATTGTATGATTATTATTATTGTAAATTTAAGATTTTTCTTTGAATTTGTTAATAAGGTTAATTAATAATAATAATAATAATAATAATAATAATAATAATAATAATATTATTATTATTATTATTATTATTATTATTATTATTATTATTAACATTATCATTACGGAAACAACTTCAAACAAGTAGCTCAAGGCCGTCCTTAAACACGAAAAGACTCAAAACAAATCCATCCTAAAGTTAAGTAAAGAGTTTTCAAGGCAACTGGCAACTTCAGATTACGTTTAACGAACATGATATTGAAAGGAAAGCATCAACTGTTGGGATTGCTTCCACAGTTAGCTAGTTAAGCAGCACACTCACAAAATCTCGATTAAATAGTTTTAATAATGATTTCCCGCACTGATCGCAAGAGAACACAAGCTCGATCTCCCCAATGCAAGTGCAATTGTTTTCTTATCAACTAGCTTAAATTTTACTTCAAAGTTCATGGCTGTCTAATTTGCCTGTGTCACATATCACTCGACCGTTTCTTAAATCATATCGTCTACAATAATAAGTACGGAGCTAAAGTCACGTTTATAAATAAATGATTACTGCAAATTTCCGACATCCTCTCCCCATATGTCTACGTTAAGGAGATATATGTTATCTTCCTGGAGACCGAACTTAAACTAAGCGAACAAAACAAAGTTATATTCTTTACATAAAACAAAAAGTAAAGTTATAAAAGAGTTTAGCAATTGCTCATTGTTCAGTCCGTCTGTTCATGACTTGCAATATCATGCATTCAAACCCTCGAGCCCGCTGCTACTGCTGCGTCACGGGTGAGTCTGAACTCTGGATCCTAGGGGTCGAGCTGCTCTTGTGGCGTCGTAGTTGTGCGATCACAAGATAACTCCAAGGGATACAGGTGGTTCAGTAGTCTTTCGATGTGGCCACTTTCGGCTCTTAGCCTTGCCCCTCTAACCACTGAGTCTCGGCCATTGTAGAGGGCTTCTATTTTTCTAAGCGGCCAATTCCCTTTGCCTTGATTTTCAGAAAAGATTCTGACTACGTCACCTAGAGCCAAGATGACTTCTTTGCCATGATGTTTCATATTTTGTCGCTCATGAAAGTCTCTTAAGTATTCGTTGATCCACCGTTTCCACATGTGGTCTTTGCATTTTCTAAAGTACTTGATCCGTTTAAGAAGATGCCAAGAATCGCGATGTGGTTCCCTTTCTGGTAGGATGCTGGTTCCAATGAATTGCATACTATTTGGTGCAATCAAAGGTAGCTGGACATCATGTTCCACATAATCTAACGTGCGGTTGTTTGGGGTGACTTCCACATCTAGAAGAACATTTTCGAGCTCGTCTTAGGTAAGTTTACCATGTCCAATGGTTTTGGTTAGAGCTTGCTTCACCAAGCCAACCAGGCGCTCAAACTGCCCCACCCGGGGGCACGGGTCAGATTAAATTGCAATTTTATGTTTTTAGTGGACAAGTAGTGATATCGTTTTGGACTTGCTTTAACCATCTTGCTGGGGCGGCGAATGTCTTGGCGTTGTATGTCAAAAACTTCTCAAAAATTCACTCGTCTCCATAGTGTTGCTGAATGCTGATTTCCAAGTAGAGAGCTCTTGTGAGACTGCAAGCATAGAGGATTATATATGCTTTTCCTTCTTTCTTTTCAGACACCCGGTACTTAATCGGTCCGGCGACAGTGACCACTACGGGAGGTTTCCAGGATATGGTCTGTAAATGGCCTTAACTCGGAAACGGCGATAGCCATAACACTGTTTAACGACTCCTTTTGCTAGAAGTCTTAGCTTTGGTACCCATGGTGCCTTCTCATACGCGCCATTGTGAAACCCACTCCCCCATGCAAGGTGCGAAGATGTGCGTCTTTTACTAGTTTTACTGCGTATGGGTGTGTGCCTGGCTGATAAACTGGAGAGTGTCCCCGTAATTGACCTTAACACTCGAGAATTCCTTGGTCATTTTCTTCTACACCTAGCCTTTCTTGATCTTCCGTCACCTTGTCGTCTACAATACTCTAAGCGCACTTTGTCCAAAATAGATGTTGACGTTGGATCTCTGTAGTTGTCAGTGGTCCCGCCATTCTTTCTTGCTTCTTTTCTCACACTTGGCTTCTCGCTGATCAGGTCATCCACGTATAAACTTTTGAGCAGTTAAACGACCAGTTCTGGCATACTTTTGTCCTAGGTTTCGTGATGGCACTCTATCACTCCCCCAAGCAGAAAGGGGGATGGCACCAGGCCAAACCGCGCTCGAGTAAACGTCAGCACCTCCACTTCATAACATTGACTGGCCTTCCAATGAATTCTTAGTGCATCCCTTTCTTCCTTTTCGATGCGCACCTGAAGGAATGCAGATCGCCAGTGATCAGAACTGGATGGAAGCGCATGCGTACTAAGACACTCCAAAGGTGGCTTTGAAGTGGCGGTCCGGCATATAAACAATCATTCAAACTTGGTACTTCAGTGCCACAGCTGAACGAGGCGTGATACACGATCCTTAGCTTTGTGGTATCAGCTCCTGCTCGAATCACGGCTTTATGAGGAATGTAAAATTTCTTTTCCTGGGACGGATCATTGGCAGCCTCCACTATCCACTCGGACTTCTGTTTTTCAGTGACGTCAGCATAGCTCCCAGTCACATAAAGCCGTTGAAGTTTTTTTCTGAAGATTGCCAAGTATTCGCAAACTCATTGCTTTATGGTTTGGTAAAGGCGGGTAATTACCCTTCATCTGGGATATCTGCAAGACCCAACATGAAGTCGGCATCTTCGTGGTCAGCATAACTCGTCTGCGTCAACACCATACTCGTGTTATCTATGTCGGTACCGGTGGCATAATAGTCCATCCCAGCTTGATCTTCTCAGCCATTGGTTCACCTGGACGCCCAACTCGCAGTCTCTCCGAAGTCTTTATTGCTGCACAATCGTTCGCGCCAAGTATTAGATGTACTGGGAGGTGTAGCTTAGGGTCGTGGTCTGTCATCCCTAGTCCATTTAGATGAGGGTAGGTATCGATAATCTTCTGGTAGTGAGGGTTGCTGATCTTAAGTAAGTCACGTTTTTCCACCCTGGTAACTTCCACACTTAATGTTTCTCCGTCTTCAATCAAATTCACTTTAACAGTATAGAGTTCAACTTCACGTGTTAACGACTCAAGCATCATATCAATTTTTTGGAACTAGAGCGTTTGGAGAGTTTGGCTAGTAGTACGTCCGAAGCGTATGAACTCCCTGCTCCAGTGTCGAGAAAGGCACGGCAGAGCACCCCCTCCACCGTCAACAATTGTTCTCCTTGCATGCAAAATCGATTTTTGATGCTTCTGTCCCCACTTCTGACAACACATCTTGCTCTTGCACTCAGTCGCAGGGTGTTTGGGCCTAGCACAATTAATGCACATTCGCTTTGACGCAAGTGTCTTCCTCCTTTCGTCCACCGTAGACACGCGCGTGCAATCTCGTTAGACGTGATTGGTTCCTTCACAGTAAACACATGGACGGCGACCCGTGTTGTCTGCGTGGTACAATAGAAATTTGTTATCGGGACGTTTAGAAGTCATAACCTTGTTGGGAAAAGTGCTGGCTTCTGTCACGGGATTGATATCCCTCCATTTTCCGGTAAATCCCAGTCCTGCCATCCTACTTGTCCTCTAACTAAGTCATCGTTGATTCCTGTCAACTTATCGAGAACACTTCTTGCCATTCCGTTCACTCTCTCGATTTTTCCGAGCGTTTCCAGTGATTGGGCGTTAAACAACAGGGGCCATCATAACATGGTGATTAGCATTTGATATCAATTTGGCATAAGACAGATCAAAATTGTCCGCGTTTTCTTAAGCGGGGATTCAAGAGAAAATTCCAGTCTACAAAAGGAAAAGTTATTTATTTATTTTTTATATTCCTCAAGTGAAGCTATGATCCTCGCAGTTATGAACACAATTTTAGCAATTGCGTTTAGAGGTTTGAAGCCATTGACTTTGGGAGCTGGTCCTTTGTGGAGCTGGATCATAGCTTCAGTTGACTCAATATACGATTTGTTTCATATATTATTTCACCGTTGATGCACACATGCAAACAGTATCAGTCCTATTTCAAAAAATGGCTTGAATTCTGTCATAGAGAACAGATTAGTGCAGTTTCTTCATCTTTATGCCAAGCTATTGGATTCTTACTCACTTTATTTAATGGTGGCCTTAGTTACAGTAGCCTCAACGAACCTAGGTCAGGCCTTACTAAAATACTCCCTTCAGTTGATGGAATTTCAGTTGGTAAACATCCTTAGTTTCAAGGTTTCGTAAGGGAGTGTTTAAATCTCGTCCACCCATGGCTCGTTATCCAGCAGTGTGGGATGCAAGCAAAGAAGTCACATATTTGAAGACCTTGTCTCCTGTCAATTGAGATTTCTCTCAAAAGTTAAACTCTGAAACTCGCAAGTTATTGGCATTAGTCACTTCCCAAAGGGGTCAAGCACTTCTTCTTCTTGTTCATACCATGATAGCCACAGGGTCAACTGTGTTTAACAGTCCAACCCAGCAAGGTCCAAGTGGATGGTGACCCTAAGGAGTATTTGACTAGAACGAGACTTATCAGGGGAGAATAACTGCTGTCATCTTATGTTAAATCACATGGTCCCGTGTCATATTTTTGCCAGAGTAATACGCGACAAGATGGAATGCAAAAGTTGAATGACACTTACCAAAAGTTGAAGTTCGATTCTTATTAATACCTTTACTGATTATATATGGATAATATTTGTGCAAAGTCACAAATGCTACGTTACTCTTATTTTGCTAGTAGTTTCCCCTTCCCCCTACTAATTCAATTGCTCCGCATATGTACCACGATTCAGCTGATTATAAAGTAATTGCTATGCATATATAATTTTTTCTAACTCAGGAATTTTTGACCAACTCGGACGGAGGGGTGCTCGGCTAACCCTAACTACAACATTATGGATTGTTTTTTTTTTTAATGAAAAATCACTTCCTTGAATTCACTTCCTCGAAATCCTACAGCAAATGTCTTTCTTTAGTTTCACAGATGAAGAACAACGAGTATTGAGAACTGCAGGGTAGGAGGGTGTTGAGTTTTGATGGGGGCAAAGGACTGTCTCCCACCCGGAGTGAAAGTAATTCGAGTCTCTGGCCGGGTCGCTAAGGTAACTTTTGATCGTTGGAGTAACGCGAAGTTTGAACAAAGCCTCTTTCGATGGCTAAAACGGGAAAGTTTTCAGAGATTGCCGACGTTTTATTCGGCCTCTGTGAAGATTCGACGCCAAGCAAAGACCACGGAAGGAAAAATTAACTATCGTCCATGCTCTAGCCGGAATTTCGAGGGGACTGGAGCTGCTGGAGAGAATTTACGGCCGTTTTCCTTCGGCGGATCGGATCGACTGCCTCGTGAGAGTTCCCAACCTTGGTTAGTATATATAGAGGGAGCAAACCGGTTCCTCAAAAACGAACAGGAATGGCCGTAAATCGACTCAAAGACCACACAGGAAGGAAAAAAAAAACTCAAGTAAAGTAAGGTAAGACGATTTTTATTTAAATCGCTACATTTTCATAGATCACAGAAACAATCGTTATTTTCCCATACAAACCCTTATAAATATGCAAATCGTTCGAGTCACGTAACAATGCAAAGGTCATCATATAAAGAGCTGCTCACAAATCGAGCTTGGGGTACCTGTGATAATAGCAACTGAACTGAACGGAGTGCAGTGCAGTTAGATCTGAGATCACACGTGAAATCATGCATTGATTTCAAATCACAAGAATAATTTCAGACCGACATTGCACGACACAAAGTTCAGTTACCACTTTATTACATAACAGATTTTAATCAGTACCAATATTTTATTGATCCAGTTGCCGGACACAAAATGGACTCTCATCGTTAGAAACTCCCCTAAACGTAGATCTTCAGCCTGAAGGAGCTTATTATCATAATTTACAAAACGGTAAATGTAATTAAATTCATCCACTTTTTAAGGCAAAGTTTTGGGAACAAAAGCTGCAACATTCGCCACACAATGGCTTTTTTTGTAATTCATTTTCTTGCAGTTGGATTGGTTACTTGAAACAAAGCTTGGATCTGATTGGTTGTTTTGTTTTAGTGTCGCTTTCTCATAAGCTGGGGAAAAGGTGTGATTTGGAGCAAAAAAAGGGCGATTTGGAAATATATAGCACTGCTGAGAACCAATCAGATTGAAAGGATCACTAGCGATTTCTAGACATTATGGTTATAAAGAAGAAAATGTACATTTGTATAATGGTATGTCACGATTTGTCACGAGATAACATCTATATGGAGCATTTGCTCTGTGAATATAACCAAATGCACTTTACAAACTGTGCTTCAAGCCGAACAACGAGAACAAAGAATACTGTTTGGTACTCTTTTAACGGGTATTCTGTGAGACCAAAATCAATTTTGTTTTACTACTGTCATTACAAAGGCAATTCTTTCGTTTAAAGATCCCGAGTGTCGATCCGGCCGGAGTTAAACCATTCAAACTTCAGTACGGTAGCAAGCAGATGAACTAAAACTGTTCTTGTTTCCAGTAGTTGAGGAGAGTGGCTGACATTAGGAGAACTGAAGTGAAATTAGGCCAAGCATTGCAAAATCAAATTCGAAATAAATAAGAAAAATAATTAATGATAGTATGAGCCCCACTCATGAGTTATTGAGAATAATCAGTCAAAGCACCGAATAAGCATTTAGAGATATAGTTGCAATTCGATAAACGACTTATTAAAGGAATAAAGATATAATATATAGATTTAGCCAAGCCTAAAAGCGGAGCTCCCTGGTTATTTATTCTTACTGCCTGTAGGGTGAGTGAAAATAAAAGGTTTCGAATTGTCCGCGTTTTGATGTTTCCGGTTGCTGCTTAATTAAATCATTTCCTTTGCTTTCTTCTATAGAGAAATTCATTTCCTAACTAGTGAATTCTACGGTAAATTTTACACTAAAAACCAATATCGCACGTAGAGATGAGTGCGATATCGGTTTTTCGAGTGAAATTTGCTTTGGAATTCACCAGTTTAGCAATGAATTTTTGTTACACGGCATGAGTTTTAAAAGGAATCACGATATATGATGCACCCAGAAAGAGCCCAGAGCAATAGACTAAGAGGAACACTTTGGCTCCGACACTGAGAAAATCATATCATATCGACCCGCTTGTCTACAATGTATTCCTTTCGAATCCCGACTTGCTTTGTTATTTAGCGTTATTACTTTTGTTTGTTAGCATACAAGCGACCATTATTCTTTCCTTTTTTTGTTTTCTGTTTTGGCGCAATAGCCACTTCACCATTATAGGTAAGGCCAGAGTACTCGGCATCATGATGTTCGGGCTTCCTTGAAGAGAGAGACATGTAAGATGAAGGTTCAGCCACAGTTACTTCAGCACTGTTCATGCCTCTCCCTTGCAAGCCAGCATAACGCACTGCTCTTGACTCAGACTTTTGTTCCTCCGAATTGTCATGTACAGGACTTTTTCCAATCCTCGGCAATGGATCACTTCTCTGTGACTCTGTAGGAATTGCTGGAAGAGGACGAGAAGACATCTCGAGAACAATATCGTACTCATGATCATTTTCACCGCCATCGTTAGCGTAGCCCAAACCCAAGTCTCTGTGAGTAAGGCTAGTTGACGACCCTTCTGGTACATCGTTAACTGGATCCGCCTGGAACGTGTTATTGTTGTAGATCTTCGTTGTGGCACTAGGACGTGATGTTAGTTGCGTGTTTAGCCGTCGGATTTTAAAGCCCAAGAAAACAACTACAGCCACAAGAACCACAACAATCGATGCGGATATTGCGATAATGTAAGTATTGATGGCTGCCTTTCCCTTGACAGGCATGGAGTTTCCTGGGAAAAGTAAACGTTACTTTTGTTTAGTCTACTGTATCCGTAAAAGTGAAGTTTACATAGCTCAGTTTTTGTTCTTATAAAGGACACAGCATATTTTAAGGTACATAAAAACCTAAAAATTTTTAAGAACACCGAGAAAAGTATTATCGTTAACGAGCCCAGCAAAGAAGCATGCATACACCAAGAATAGAAAAGGCGCCAGGGAACGTGGGTTCAAAATCACTATAACACTATGTTTGCCCAGCAGCAAATCGTATGCATTAATAATACGTACTGATTACGACGGTGATAATAGTAATAATAATAATGCTAAGGCAACTTAGTTGCAACTACGTTAATTTCAGCAAATGTCAGCGTTCACATCAAACATCAATGCAGACCAGTATTTAGTAAATACTAACATAACGGAAATCGTTGAAGACGCGCTCTGATTGGCTACTCAAACTCCGAATATCCTTTGCTACTCACCTCCGAGCAACTCGCGCGGGATTTGCGCCCGAAAATATTGCGGTAATAATTGAGTTAAAATTATCTTTTTTTGCGCTATATTATCTCATTCTTTTAGTATATACTAAAACAATTCGCGGCGAGGTAAATACCCTCCACTGGCCACCGACATTGAGGTGAATAGTTGTTATATATACCAATAGTTCACATACAAATGTAGGAGTCACATTCTATAAAGACTTCAATGGGAACATCAACTTGTGCAAACCTGCTTAATTAACCTTTTTGTACGGCCAAGAAAGTTCTTATATAACTTATCCAGATCTCAAGGAACATCTGGATGATCTAAACGTGCTATGTCTGTGACGAAAATTAAGCGATCCATTACGCAGGTTTTGGTTAAATTTAAAACCAAATTGAACGTTTTTTGGAAAGACCCCAAGTCAGCATTCTTAAGCGCGGCATCCCATACTTATGCAAAATGAATTGTACTCAAAGCTATTATTTGCACATATCCAATAGCGTTAACCGGATGATTGGGAAGAGGTGTCCAAACAGGCGCAGCATACTCAAGGACAGGCTGTAAAAGGTGCAATAATTTCTCAATGTGTCAAAGCGAATCTCTCAGTCGTACTTGAGCATGATCTTACCGGGCCCTTTCTAATATCTTTTGTGTATTGACTGGCCTTGTCGGTCTGTTTTGACGGGAAAGAATGTGGAGGCCACGATAGTCATTTGCGTTCTTTACATACCATCTCCAGTGGAAAAGTCATAACTGTGACGCCAGCATATGGAAACATTAATAGGCAATTCACAAGACAAATTTTTGTGTGCTATTTGTTGGGCGGCATATTCGAGAGTTGTAAAAATAATAACAGATATCTTACCTCCAATTTCCGAGAGGTTTCCTTCTTTAATTGTTAAACAGAAGTGATGAGTTCCATTGTGGTAACATGTAGTCTTGTTTGTGCATGGGCTGCTTAGGCATGGATCAACGACTGAAAACCAGTAGAAATCAAACAAAATCAATTGGCAGCCTTATAGGGAAAGCTTTACTGAAAGAAGCGAATCATCTGATACCACCTATCAACACATTTTCAAATCGTCTCTTGAAGGCGTTCAACTTTGGGATAACACGCATCACATTCGTTTGTTGTCGTTTCGTGCTTTTATGAGTTCAGTTAATGTTCGTAAGGAGCGGTGTCACAGCTCTCAAAATCCGGATACTATGAGGAAATGAAGCAGCTCCTGTTGCTTTGTTTAGAGTCAAGCCCTTTTCGTTGTTGTTGTTGATAGTGACCCGCCACAGCGCCCTTTCGTTAGTATGTCAATAGAAAACTACCAAACCTTACCAAAGCTTGTTTGTACCATTCGTATAGCGTCGGGTTGTCTTTTGTCGGGAATGGATTACACTGCATAACCCGTTTCGAACATAGAGAACAGATACAATCATCACGTTTCTCCTTGCTACCGATTGAAAAGTGGCCAAAACTGACTATACGTTAGCGGATTCGAATTTCCCTTCCGAAAGAAGACCCACCTCTCGCTATACCATATTTCGCGCAAGTAGATTTCTCTTGCTTCCACTCCACGAGTTAAGCGAAACATTAAAGTCGGTTTATTATGCCAAAACACCGTCAGCAATTCTAAACTCTTACGCGAACTGGATCATGTCAGTGTCATCATATACATTTCTTGTTAATGATCAAAATTGATCATGTAAAATTAAGTAAATCAGTCAGTTTCACAATCCAGTAATTAGTAACGTGCGATTAAACTGATGAGTACTCTAAAGCCGAGCCAATCTTTGATGATACAGGAAGCTTGATCAAGCCGTGATATCAAACAAACAAGTTAAAGTTAAAAGAGCCTCACCATTTGTGACTTTTTCTTCACAGAGCTTTCCAGTAAATCCTTTTGGGCAAGCACAGAGAAAGGAGGATTCATTTCTGAAACTCTGGCCACCATTTTGACAAGAAGATTGGCATGGATTAAACGACGCTGAAATGGAAGTACATGAATTAAGAATTTAAAGGATCTGATTGAAAACCTTTTTCTTAAACCGCAATTGCTCATTATTTTGGCATTGTCATGCCGTAATCCTGTGCCAAAATTACACATTGCATCCTTCACGTTCCTTCAGAGAGACAGTTAACCAGACGGATGTGAAGTTTGACATTGTGAGTTATTTCTCCTGGTTTGAGCGCGTCTATAGAGACAGCTCCCTTTCCTGACATCACACAGGGAAAAATAATTAATTTAACCTAGCCGGCATTTGTCTCGACCTAAATTAAACTCTTGGATATTCACGATCGAGGGAAACTAGAGAACTAGAGACGCCGAATGAGAACTGGCAAGGAATTCTTGGGAATTTCCCAAAGTTGTAAGGCAGCCCCTCCGTAGGCGTGAAAATCTGGAAATGCCGACATGGACATTTAAAGGAAACTTCATTTTGAATTTCCTGTGATCGACCCTACCTTATACCTACATGAACGGTTCGGAAAACGCAATTTACATAGCCCCAAGATCTAAACCACGTAGTCTTTCCTCGTCTCTTAATGTCATTTTCTCCTAGACACCGGGGGAGGATTTAGGGATGGGCCAAGGAGTCCACAGGGAGGCTTTTTGTCCTATATTATTAGAGGTTTCTGTAACTCTCAGAGGTCGTCTTCCCAAGCCTTAGATTTTGGCCACATCACTGTATTCCTAGAATGGTGTAGGCACTATTTCAACAGATCAAATGTTCATTTTGGGTAAAGTGGGGTGTGGGGAGGGGGAAGAGGGAGAGATTTTTTTGGCCTCCCCTTTGTGCCTTCCTTTATGTATTTTCTGGAGGATACGTCCCTCTACACAACAATGAGCATCGCGTTTTTCAACTCACGTATTTCGCACTGGAGACCTGAAAAACCGTCAGTGCAGTTGCAAACAGCACCAGCTGGAGTGTTTATGCATTTTCCATTGCTTGTGCACTTCAGGTTAGAGCAATTTTGAGAGGTACCTGATTGGTCAAAAAAAACGTTTGTCACTTACCAGTTTAGAGCAGTCTCTTAAATTGCGTGTGAAATGTAATTTTTTAAATTGCTTCAGATTGTGTATCATCTACCAGGGGAAAATTCACAAACACATTTCGAAAAAGTGGATGGTATAGTAATAAACACAATGTTCTTACATATTGATTCCCTCTAAATCCCAGGGACCGATTTTGGGCACCATCGAAAACTTGACGTGAAAACTGACTTAACTTTGTGGTCAAAGTAGAAAGAAGCAGAGCCGCACATACGAATTTAAAAAAAATAAGGATTTTCTAAAATTGATTAGCATGGCAAATGAAAACTCCTGTGTATAAGCATAACGGATTCCTAAGGTCATGGATCGACTTCAACGAAATTCAACGCACTGAAGCTGAATATTCTCAAACTATGGATGCTAATTCATTGGTAGATATAGCCTTTTGTGATAGTTCGTTGTCCCTTTTGTCTAGATACGGTACAAAAACAATACTTCTTGCTACGAGAGAAGAAAAAAGGCTGAAAATAAACAACAATAATTAACCTTGCTGGTATGGTAATTTGCATAATGCTGTTGCCAAATAACTCTTTCTAAGATAACCAGCGACGGATTTTGGACATTCCTGGAAACTGGATTCATTTCCTAAACATCTCACGTATTGAAACCCAACTGCGGATTTGCCGAAACCAAACTGGTCACTTTGTCCGGAAGAAATTGCCCCTGGATATCCAAGCTGACGGCAGACAACATGAGCATCTATCAGACTCCAACCGTAGCCATTAATTGTGACCCAGATTCCAGCGTAGAATACCTCCACTCGTCCAGCATTACTGATTGGTGATCCGGTCAGTCTTACACTGAAGTCTTTGAAAACAGAAATGAGTAAAAAATACAAGAAAAGAGTAAAATACGCCGACCGACAAGTTTTCCTATTAAATTCATAAGCATGCTCAATAGCACTACAGCTCTGCATGCTTGTATACAGCAGTATTTACATTTTGTATTTACTTTCTGTATTTACTCATTTGCAGCCACATAGCTGGTGCTTCCCGGCACCTTTCACAGCTTTGACGCAAAAAAGGAAGCTTTTGGCCCCAACCTTGCATGACCTCAAACTCATTTATGGCAAGCACTAATGTTTCCAACAAACAAACAAAAATCCCTTCCCAGGTTTAAACAACTATCTATGGTTATTAACCGATTATTGGTATAGTCCATGAGACAACCCCTAAAAATGGCCTTTTGGTACCATTTTAGTCTCTCCGATGTCTCTAGTTTATAGAAAATTGTGATAGCCCTCGCAATTTGACAGATTTAGCCTTTTTCTCAGCCTTTTGTTGACAGCCTGACGGTCGAGTATATTGAATTGATTTCATCTTTTTACAGAACATCCTCTCAATAAAGTACTCAATTTAAATTCACAAAATGCCTTCGGGTGCATGTTTGGTCCTTTTTTGTTGCAACGGAAATGAATCAAGAGCATGTGTGTAAGTGTAAGCGCCAAGGTTGGCAGCTTTTGTTGGGTTCTCCTCGTAATTTTTAAATGTTGATATTTTATAA
The DNA here is from genome assembly GCF_036669935.1 of Montipora foliosa. NCBI lineage: Eukaryota > Metazoa > Cnidaria > Anthozoa > Scleractinia > Acroporidae > Montipora > Montipora foliosa. The sequence continues at coordinate 43,154,975 of NC_090874.1, read as the reverse complement.
ACTTTTAAATCGCTTTTTATCTATTGTATATATTTCCAAATAGCTTTAGCATTAGGTCATAACTAGTTTTGGAGTCTCTATCTTAGTATTAAGCTTTTTCTTCGCGTGAAGTTCTAACATGCTTTCTCAAGCAGTGCTGTTGAACTTGGACCGACAATGCCGTAACAACCTGATGTGAAATTGCCTAACAACACAAGTATTTCATCGAATTAAAGAACTGGGCTTACTAAAAAAATACAAGAGGCAACAGGGTTGGTTATTCTGTCCGACAACGCTTGACAAACTCTTCAAGGAAAATCGATTTCCTGGCATCGAACTGTCGCCATTATGCAAATTCAAGACCTTCAAGATCTCCCAGAGGAATCGACAATACGCTTCATAGGAATTTGATTACAATCAACTCCTTAAAGCCCTGTGAACTACACCTAAAATTATGGTAATCAATGCTCGATCGATTGTTAAAACCGACGCTACTCCTACTTTACATGCTGACCTTCATAGCAAAAATATTGACATTTGCCTCATCACGGAGACATGGCTGAACAGGAAAGTTTCCTCTAGCGTAGTACGTCCTGACGGATATGTTATAGTAAGAAAGGATCGTAAAGATGATCGAATGGGAGGTGGAGTTGCTATCCTACGCTGAAACAACTGGAAAATCCGTCTTATCAACTTCAACATCAACAATAGCAACGACCTTAAAGGGCCTGTGTCACTCTATTGCGCATGTGCGGCTGTTTGATTTTTGAACCGACGGTTCTTTTTTCAAAGCCAGTATCAATGACAGAAATCCTGTTTAATCGACACAGTGAGACGTGCCCATGTTGTAATAACATTTCTAAACTTCAGTCTGGTAATATACGAAGGACTTTGATGCCATATTGTGTTAGTTTTTGGGATCCGTAGATATAATTCATGTCCATGAAAGCCGGATCAGGCGAAGGGGCTCGGGTCGAAAGGTTCTTACACCTCGTAGTCGCCTTGCATCCAAACAAACAAGAAAACAAGTAATAGCAGATGGGAGAAGGCACATCGAAAGCTTTATATAGCGAAAGATGTCCATGAAAGCTCGAAGAAAATAAAGTGTATGTGCGTGGATTCCACTGACACGGCCTTCACAGGTGAGACGAAGAATGGGGTTATAGTATTTACACTGATTATTGGTTTCCCTTTAGCACTATGATCCTTTGTCGTCAGCTTAGTGTGCGTTTTATTTTGCTATTCGAGTTTTTTATCCGTCAGTTCAGTTGCCATATCATGGAATTATGGCTTTCAGTGTAGGGACGCACAAGGAGCAAATTATTGGCTTCAGCTTTGAAACGTGGCAGGAAGCGTCTCGATTTAGCTGTTGAAGCCCACGGTAGATGAGAATTTTTGTTTGGTAAAAAAGAAGGGCTGAACTTTTTTTTTGTTCTATTTTTTTTCTGATTAGAATAGGGTCAAGCATGATAGATCGATCTGCTCAGTTTATTTCGCATCATTTGAAAGCCAATTTACCGGTACATTCATTTGCCATTCATTGAGCTATCTTTCTACACAGAGTACAGGTAACATTTTTGATCAAGTAATACACTATGCAACTAATACTCTATCAAGCAGTTGATATATTTTACAAATAATAATAATAATAATAATAATAATAATTATTATTATTATTATTATTATTAAATAATAATAAATAAACAGTAAGTTGTGTTCATTTTAGTCAAACAGAAACCACCTGGTAAAACTATTTGTGTTAGCACGGATCACTTTTGGCGTACTGGTCCTTTGGAATGTGCAAACTGTGTGAAATAGTATGTCTCTGATGTACAGATGTCAATGAGAATTCCCTTCACGCAAGTTTTATACATCATTATCAACAATGATGAGCACAGCAGTATGATGATAGTTATTATACTGTAAATGAAGAGATATGTTGTCATGAAGTATGGGTATGTTCATTGTTGAAAACTTTAAAGGACACTGCAGGTTGGCACTAGTAGTTCAGTAACTCATGGGTTGTTGTTTAGTCAATGTTTGCTATTGGTACCAACTGGCAGAACTGTTTGGCTTACAAAAGGAATTATTGCATAGAGGGTCACCTCAAATGAACAATCACAGACCCTGGGCAGTCAATCACTGTCCTGGCCTAGGTTCATCTGCTGAATGTAACACTAATGGAATATTGCATTAAACTAGTGATTACTGTTGATAGTAATTAATTTTCCTGTCTTTTCATATTTACTGGCCCATAACCTTTTTTCTAGGGAACAAGTTTACAGAGCAAGGAAAAAGTTGAATATCCTTGATTGGAATTACTGGTATCATAATGGCTTTTCATTTTCCACCATTGACGATCATGCTGACACCATCATTGCAAGAAAATGCAACCAGAGAACAAAATCTTGGGACGTGAGGATATTAAAGGTTTCCAAAGATTGTGGATATATTTGGATGCTGATGGACAAAATTTTAAAGTCTGCATTGATGACGACGACTATTTAATCACTCGTGAAGTCTGTCTGGAACCTGATGATCCCAGAATCATTTCGCCAACAATTGTTGAAAGTGAACCTCTTCCAGCTCATGAGCTCCTGGCAAGATGCAGAAACAGATTTTCACAAATAAGCAGCTCATAGAGATTTAAATGCAAAACTTTCAGCTACTGTAAAACCAGGAAAAACGTAAATGCCCTCACAATAATGTGTTGCAGTGATGAAATTCCTAACAGTCGGGTGTCAATGGAATGGCTCAAGTCAAGCTAATAAGCCTTGCCTTTTTGCTTCAGTTTGGGTAGTAACTTGAAGTAATAATTATATTAACTGTTTTTCTCTCCAAGTTTTGTGGGGTCATTGTGACATGTAGCACTAAGCCAGCATTGAAACCAGGACGAGATATACAGTGTATGACTTGACAGTTTTTAACCCAAGATAAGGGCTGACCATACATTACACATTGTAGCTTTGAAATCGTTGTTGGAGTTTTGTCTCATGGTAATATATTGTATAACTTTAGAATTTAGTCTCCTGGTGTGATTTCTTATTATGTGTATTTTAGTGCATATCTTTTGAAAACTGAAATAATTTAAACTACAGTAAAAAAAAAAAAAAAACAGTGTAAATACAAAAAATGGAAATTCCAATACAGTGCTATGATATTGGGAAATTGACAGTTATTGTAAAAAGTGGTGTTGAGAGTTACATTGTGAATACAGATGACAGACAAGCAAAATCAAATTTAGTTATTGTTCATATACATGTCTGCATCAAATTATTTGGAGATGTGAAAGCATTAAATATTATTCTAAGACAATTTCCATTCTTGCAAAAGTTTAAGTCAGTCTAAACCAGAAGAGATGGTGTCACAAATAAATGTAATCTAAATTGCCTTTAAAAATAGTTTTTATCCTAAACCAAAGTTTCACAACAAGGCAACTAAAACAAGTCAGTTATTGGGGGTGATGGTATGCTGAAAATAATTATTAAAAGAGGGGATCTTGAGATTTCCTGATATTTTTATTTGGGAGTGGAGGTTCCCTTTAATGAAAACCACACACTCTCACTGTGGTTTTGTGCCTGCTGTTACTTCCCAACATTTAGACAGTTCAGAAATCCATCTAAACACCTGTTGCTTAGGGGGTAGTGTCTTCTAGTACAAAGTACATGCACACAGCAGAGGGAACAACTTTCCTCTTCCTTCTTCCAAGGGCAGTCACCTTGTGTATCTAGTATGAATAAATATTGTTTTCAAACAGAGTTTTCAAAAGTGCCTTGTTTGTGAAATACAGTTGCATCCCCACATCCTTTGTTTTTGATGTGCTGGCTCATACACCTGTAGTACGGCAGTTACCTTATTTGCCCAATTCAGGTACTGGCTTTTGGTCAATAGACCATTTTCATAAATGGCGACCACCTTTACAGTTTTTTGTATTTATGTTAATTACACCTACTTCCTTCATTTTTAATATTCTTTTAAAAGTTGCTTGTCATAGCAAGACTAGAAAGGCTTGTTAGCTAAAACAGAAGAACATTTTATTTGGCATGCATGAAATAGATCTATACAAATGTAGGTTGTCCACTTGACTATGGTACGTCTGCAGGTCGGGTGCTGGCATCTTCATGGTCAGAGGCATTTCATCTTGTTCCATAAGAAGGCAATCAGTATAATCCATGCTTCCCACTCCCTTCTGTAGTGCCTTTATGCCCAGTTTCCATGCCATATTTATCAACTCCTAGGGAAAGAGACTATTTATTAATGTGGTACATTGCAATTCCGTGAAAGAAGTCCTGTCCTCAAAGATTATTGATTTTATGAAGTGATGATGTACATACATGGAAGTCCCCACAAAGACTTCCATAAATTTTTGACTAGTCACAACTGGCTAGGAAGGTTTTTTTTTTTTTGGAGAAATCGTGAAACGTGATATGCTCATCAGATGAACGGTGAAATTGACATTATACAGGTGATTTGGCAGAACAAGTTACTGCAAGTAAAGCAACCAAAATATATTTGAATGCGTGGTGATTTTCTAATATCGCGTGTATTCATCACTGATTGTACATTCTGAATGTTTGATTTCTTCTGATTTTTTTCTTCCTCGCTCATCAAATGTTCTTGATTTTCCTGGGGCACATTTGCGACAGCTGTTTTTTACTAGCACTTTCTAATTGAGAAAATCGCAGTGAACTCGAATACAACCGGTTAACGGGCCTTGATAAACAACTCAGCTTGTCTGTTCGGCCTGCCGGAAACCTCAATCGCTGTGAAAAAAGAGTGATAAACATATATTATCGCCCACCTTGTTTCTGCATGGTTTCGTCGCTTTTCCACATATGCAAGTCTCTTTGTAAGATAGATATTTTTCCTACAGTTTTCCCCGGTCATCCCTGACGTTCAACTGCAGAACACTCGAGGCTACAGTATGACAAGTGAAGAATTCCATTGAAAGAAAGGCCTGGAAATTTCACAAATGGTTCACCTTTTTAGCCCGAAACAATTTCATCGAGTTCCTTACGTTTTTCTCCTAAGGGCTCGAAGGGCTCTGCGGAAACACTGCGTGTGCTTCGCCATTTTATTTCCAAGATACATCCAACGATAAATATCTCATCTCGCGAGTGTCGTGTGAAGATTTCTATTGGTTGAAAATTGTGTGGTTGTCAATCAAGCTCACACATGCGCTTTATCGTGACACAGTCCCTTTAATGTCTCTGGTGCTTAATCAAAACAACAAACTCTGAATTCCATGTTGGAGTAGTTAACCATCCACCTGATCCAGTGTACCATGATGAGATTCTAATCTGACAGCTGTGAGAAAATCCTTTTATCCACACCTGACGCCAATATACGCTGGTGATATTGATCAATTAAATATTCGCGATCTATTAAGTCAACATAACCTAGTACGGATAGTTAAAAAGCCAACAAGAGAGGATAGAATGCTGGATGTCATCCTTACAAATGAGATGCAACAGTGGAAGCCCGCTTCAACAGTATTTAAGGTCTTCTTCGATGTGACCACCAGGCCGTCTTGGTGACTCCTCAAGTCAAAGCCAAACCTATAAGGAATCTATGCAAGAGATACAAGGGAAAACAGGAAAATACAAATGGATTGCACGCTTGAAGAGTGTGATTGGTCACAAATCCTAGCGGATAATGACGTAAATGACATGGTTAACGAGCTCACTGACACTCTAACTCAGGCCCCAGTTGTTCTATATAGATAGCGCTATCCGCCGGATAAATCACTATCCACTGGATAACTCAATTGGTTTTGCTAGTGTTTATCCGGTGGATAGCGCTTTCGATCGTTTGGACAACTAGGGCCAGATGTATGACGATTGTTTCCCGTTCATCAAAGTGAAAATATCATTTCGTGATCCTCCTTCTATGTTGCCGTTAATTAAACATCTGCGCCACTTAAGGAATAAAAGCGTAAAGAGATATGGGTTCTTCGAAGACACCATGCTTCAGGAAAGAATAAACAATCTGATAAGAGAGAATCAAATTCGGGAAGTCTACAGAAAAGCCTCTAAACATAGAAATGGAACCAAGGGTTGTTGGAACACAGTCAACAAGATAACTGGCAGAAAAAGGAATAACCAAATTATCTCATCCATCATCGAACCAGAAACTAATCCCATTTCAAAGACCTACTGGAACTAGAATCCCTAATTTTGATGTCAAATTGTTCCTGCTTAACCCGAAACGAGCCGCTGCAGACCCTGATCAACTCCCCCATTGGTTGTGGAATGACTATGCTCACCTGCTTGCACCGATTATCCCTAAGATCTTTAACTACTCTATCATGCATGAGTCTGTTCCTACACTTTGGAAGTCTGAAAATTACTTCATTCACACAACGCAGACCAATTTCTCTAACCAACATCATAAAGAAACTTCTAGAAAGGCTGGTATCCAAACAAGAAATGTCAACAGAGTTTAAGTCGATCATTAACAGTGACTAATATGGATTTAAGGAGGGGTGCAACACTACTCTAGCCCTCTAAAAATGTCAATATTTGTGGTTTTCTGCACTAGATGGTGACTCTGACTATGTGCGCGTGTGTTTTCCTTTGACTTTAGTAAGGCCTTCGAGCAGGTATCCAACAAGATTATCTGTGACAAGCTGAAGTCTGCTAACATTAACTGGATCACAACCTTTTTGGACAATCGAAAAGAAAGAGTAGTTGTCGACGATGTGGTCACTGCGTTCATTGTCATTAATAGGGGCTTCCTCAAGGCACCGTAGTAGGACCCATTCTCTTTTCTCTTATGATGAATAATATTGCAGCTGTTTTTGCCAATGAACAATCTCCTATTGAGGTACGCTGACGACATTGCGATATGTGTTCCTGTTAAGCAAAGCGCAGATACTGCCGCCGAGGTTGAGTACATGAAGAAGAGGGCGGCTATAAACGAGATGTCTCTCAATTTTACCAAAACATGGGAAATTTGCATGCATGGCAAAACTACTAAGTTTTCCCCTCCAGAATTACCAGGAATAAAAGGAAATCAAAGTTAAAACTATTAGGAGTCACATTTCAGGAAGATGCTACGAACTGAGACATCCATATCGACAATATGCTATCCAAAGCCAGCAGTCGAATGGGCACATTCTTAGGGTATGCAAATCCTATGGATATCCTAAAGATCAACTCAATACTTTGTTTAACTTGCTCGTCATGTCCGTATTCCTGTATGGGCATGAAGCTTGGGGTGCAGCTTACCAGCGAAAATATCTAGACAGAATCGACAGGTTTCTCAAGAGAGCCTACAGGTTTGGCTTTACCACAAAGAAAACAACTATAATTGACTTAATTAAAGATAGGGACTCTAAGCTCTTTAAGAACGTAATCAATCATATACTTCATGATTTGTTATCTCGAAAGAAGAGACGTGTGCTCCGAGAGCGCAAGCATGACTTTATATTACCTACAGCTAAAAGTGAACGCTCCAAGCATTGCTTCCTTAATAGATGCCTCTTCAATTAGATTCACGGTGTATAGAAACTTCATAATGTTTCAAATATACTCTTAAGTATAACTTTCCTACCAACACATTGTCAAGTTACACGGTAAGACATATTTTTATGGAGTATGGCATTTCAGATATTTGGCGAAACTAATCTATTTCTGTGCAGTGCAATTTTAAATTTTGCATCATTTGCAGCGATGTAGATACCTTTTTTTAGAGTAAAACAATTGTTTCTACATCCCTTTGTATCAAATTCAGAATAAAACATAAACAGTTAGACCCCCCGTGGCATTTGTTGAGCTATATAAGAAGGCCATCCCTTTTGCGAAAGTATCTGGACAGTAAAACTGTTGCAGTTCGCCGGGGATCCGCCTCCTGATTATTCACGACTTAGTATTACCTAGCTAGGTATTTCAAGGAAAATTGAAACTTTAGCCAATGTAAGTAGATCAGTATAACTACTTGTTATTTTGTAATGTTTATGGACATTTGTAACATTTGCGGTACAAACCTTTATTAATCAGCCAATAGGCCAGTTTCGATTTTTTTAAAGAACAAAAGAAAGAGTCGAGCTTGAGCGAAGTAATGTGCATTTTATTATACAAAACAAAGGAGAATGCAAATCATTCCCATGAACCTGGACTTTTATCTTTTGTTACTGTACAAATCAAAACTAGCCTATTACCTGTAATGAACTGCTGCGAGTTAGTTTCTTCGACGTGGCGATTCTGACACTCTTTCGGTCGAGACATATTAGTGCATTTCAAAACATTTGTTTCAAACCATTCTTCATACAAGAACATTCAGGCAGCTTACAGGATCGGTTACATCTGCAAGACAGGAGTTGTAATGCTGCCTTTGAAAAGGGGTAGGGTCTCCTTCCATCCAATCTGTTGCAAGATGCTCTGACCCATCTTCTCTTTCCAGGCACCAGCCTAATCAGTCAGGAGACGGGACTTTAGGGCAACCAATCAGACTCAGTTTCCTTACTTTTTTAAGACTATCTGCACATGGGGCAGCTGATTTGACTCTATCTTACCTTTCGAAGCTCAGAAAAGCATACATCCGCAGTGTATTCACATCTTCTGTAGCTGGAGTGGAACTGTACATATGGCTGGTACATTTATGTAGCTTCTTGAACAAATCATTAGAAATGTTCTATCCTCTCCAGGTTCTTGGAAGGTTCTTTAAGCTAGTGACCTGTCACGTTTTGCTTGTTGCAATTGATTAACTTTTCCACGACCAAGAAATGCGCCGACTGCGTTACGGCCGACAAAAGTATGTAACAATTGGCAGTGCTAATCACCCTTTACTTGCAGTCTTGAGGACTGAATTATGAAGGGCGGACCGCTATACAGTCCCTGTTGATGTCGGAGCACAGCACAACAGCTAGATGCTAATTGTTTACTTTGAGCGTATCATTTGGAATTCATGTAACCTTCACATCCGTGAAGCACTTGTTGTATGGCATGTTGGTTTTTTCAGGAGCAGACGTGATACCAAACATCAGTCTCTTATAAGGGCACAGACCAGCGTGTGTTGTAAAGGTTGTTATCCCTCGAGCTTCTTCACTCAGTTCCAGCAGATGATAACCCCACTTAAGGTCTAATTTTGAAAACACGCTGCTTTGGGTCATATCTTGAAGATGCTCATGCACCGTTGGGATAGGGCGTCTTTCTCTAATGATCGTCTCATTGGCTCTGCGCATATCTACGCACAAACGAATCTCCCCAGATGGTTTTAGGACTACATCGATTGACTCAAGGTGTTGGACCTTGCACCTTCTCAATAATGTCCATTTGCTGTAGCTCTTGTAATTTTTTCTCAACTTTCTCTCTCAGACTGAATGGCGCTTCTAGTATGCTGTGATGCTGACTTAATGTAACTGTCCACATGAATCTTAACTTGAAAATCATTCAACTTGCCAACCCTTTCAAAACATGCTTGATATTTGTCGACAATGTCTCGGGTACTTACAGCATTGACGTGTAGTCCCAATCTGAGTACCTGCAACTCTGTTGCTGTCTTTCTGCCCAGTGTTCGCCTTCCTTCATTGCAAATGACAATAAATTCAGCAGTAATTTCCTTTCCAGCTACACTCACCACTGCTTCAAATTTTCCCAGAGTGTCTAATGGCTCCAACGATCTATAAGGGTACAGTTTCCGGATTGACTTTTCTGACTTGCATTTTATATCTACTCTCCAGCTGTTCCCATGTCTTCTGATCCACAATATTACAAGAAGAAGATCCCGAGTCAGTGAGTACACTTCTAATAACCACACCACCAACTTGCAAATCGATAGTCTCTGAACCGTTTTCTGTGCCTGATACTCATACTCATACTCATCCTCCTTAAATTCCGCCCCGCTTTTTAGACTGTTAACTCCACCACGTTCGCTCTTTTCCTTTTTCATGCTTTTCTGTTCTTTTTTACGCTTGGATATCTTGCAAACTGAAGCAAAATGTCCCTTCATATGACACTTCGCAAAAGTCTCAGATCTTGCCGGACAATTTTGGTCACGTGCAAAATGGTCACCGAGCCCGCATCGGTAACACTTCTGATCCTCTTTCACAGCAGAGTCCTTAAACTCCTTGCCTTTGATAGCGTTAACGCTGTCGTCCTCAATTTGCCTCGCTTGTGCCTGTGAAAGTTCCAGGGATCGAGCAATACTTTGTGTTTCCGCCAGAGTTAAATCCTGGCCTTTTGACATACGTTTCCGCCGAAACTCCGTAGACTTGCATTTATCGATGACTTGATCCAGTATTTGCTCATTCTTTGAATCCCCAAACTCACAATTATTTTTTATGTATCCATAGTGATTCCCCATGGGCAGTTTCACTATGAGAATAGAGGTTACACACAAAACACAGACTTCATATGGGCGAAGTCTCACTTTCCCGTGGGCAAAAGGTCTAGTGGAACCGCAACTATCATGTACCGCAAGGATGCTCCAGCAATGCGAATGCGATTATCGCCAAATCGTAGAAATAGTATACACCGATTTACAAGTACTATTTTCCATCGGATTTTATACCACTAAGATTCTTACCTATTTTACAGATATTTTCACATTAACGTTTAACTTTAAAATGACAGGATGTAGCGTCAAAACGACGTCTGACACTTTTAAGTTTTATACTTTTCCTTATAAATTTCAAAATTAAAATGCCTTCTTGTAACTGTACTTTGCATGTCTTAAGTATCAAACAGTGCAACACTACTGTTGGCCCTTTTTAGACTAGTACATGTAAGGAATAGTCTATTCCTTCAAGCGACATAAAAAGTTAAAATTATGCAAATTAAGGAAAGAAATGAGAAGGGAATGGGGCAAGACAGGAAAAATGTCCAATTTTTTGCGCTCGCCTTTCTCGAGGCCCGCGGCTTAGCTTTGCCACACACCGCTAGCTTTCATCACTTTCTGCATTCTTGTATTCCCATTGCATGCTAGGAAAAGAAAGTGACGAGTTGCAGTTTAGACATTTTTGTTTTGATTTTTGTTGCTTTTGTTGCTCTCTGTAACATGCAATATTTTACCTTTACCTTTAATTGCAACCCTACAGAGTACAATTTGGGATGAACTTGTTCCACTCTCGTCCAATCAGAGTCGTAAGAGTGTTATTATATATTATATCACATCATTCTGAACCTGTTGATTCACTGGTAAAAAATTGCGAAGAACACGTGAACAAAACGTTTAATCACTTAAAACGGTCGTTATGAAGACAGCAAACACACTAGATTGCGAGCAGTCTCTCTTTTGCTCTAGAATCGTCGAAACGAACGCGTACGTTGAACTTTTAGTGGCTGAAACTGCGGGTCGCAAATACCACGGGTTTTGGTGAGAGTAAACGGAGAGACTGCAATGGTTTCGTATTGCATTTTGGAACAATATCCCTCCAGTGACGGAGTGTTCTTATTGGTAGTAGTATAGTAGATGGGGTACCAGAACAATTTTGTTTCAATTTCCTTCTTCAGTTCTAATAAAAATAGTGTTTTAATAAATTTTGCTATGTTTTAGTCATGGATCTTATGGTTGTTTCTTTAGCAAACATATTAATTGAAAAACATTGTGTTTTAATTAATATGTGTGCTAACAAAACAAGCTGGGCTTGTTTAGATAGCATCCATAGTAATTAAATCACAATGTTTTTTTAAAATGATAAATATTGAAAACAGCTTAAAAAACAAAATTTATATTAATAATTTCTTTTACTGTTTTCAACAACGGGGTTAAACATAAAATAAAATAAAATATTTGCAATTAGTTCTAATGTTGGTTTTAATGTTTTTAAAAGAAGTGTTTTGCTTTGTTGTAAAGATTGATTTTCGTTTAACATTTTGTTCTGATGTGTTGATTTTTTATTAATCATTTTTTAGTTTTTATAAACTTTATGAGTAAACTTTATGAGTAAACTTTTAAAGTAAACTTTACAAGTAACCTTTATAACTAAACTTTAAACCATAATATTTTAGAAAATGCTTTTCTGTGTATATTATATAATGATTTGCAAAAAATTATATAACAAAAAATTATTTTTCAAAGAAAAAGTAATATGTCCTTTTTGTGGTTTAAAAATGCAAAAAATAAACAATAAATATAATCAAAAAACACAGTGTTGTGGAAAAGAAATATCTGAAATATATTATCAAATGATTTGTATTATTTGTGGTAAAATATATTACGAATTTTATAAAAAGAATTACATACATTTTTTTGAAAATATGTATTAAAAATAAGAAAAAAACCAGTTTATATCAGAAAATATCATATTCAAAATGTATTATCGGATATAGAACTCAGAAACAAATTACCAATATCGAGAGCCATAATAAACCGTGTTTGCAAGACTTTGATCTAATAAACATGGTTTTACCTCAAGTTAACAAAGATAGAAAAAGGCTAATATCAATCAAATTTGTAATACACAAGCGTTTGAAAAATGGAATTATAATTTTAATGTCCCAATTACTAAATTAAAAAAGACTTTGCATGATTATGATAAATATTGGAATCAGCTTTGTTTGTTGATTGAACTATGAATTTTGTATTATATTTTTTCATTATTTTTTCTGAAATAGTTGGACAATTTTCGATTATAATATTATCTATGATAGAACATTTGTGTAAAAAGATTGATTCCTTAAACACACCACTTCTTAAACTATTTCTGAGTTCTGATAATATATCAAAATAACTAGTATATGCAAACCTGCAATTTTCTAATTTACGATCATAGTTTTTTGCAGTAGCATAAAAACGCCGGCTCCTGAAAAAGCTCCTAAAATAATAGGATTAAGAGTTATAGCTCCTGAAATTGTACCAATAACTACTAATCCAGTTGAACCAAGATTGGTAGATAGATGCATTTTTGGTAATGTTGAAATGATTTTTTGTAACAACAAAATTTTTTTGTGATAATATTTATACAAATCTTTTATATCTTTAATTTCTTCATCTGACAGATTCTTGCTTATATGATTGAAATTAGATATTTTTTGATCAGTTGTCATTATAATATTGTGTATATTATTTTACTTAATTTATTTAATCAATATGTCGAGCTCTCCGTTTGGTACATCATTGTTAATTAGTTTGACTTTAAAATGGCCATTTTAAAATGTTAGATATATTTTAAACGTTTGTATATATGTATTTTGATCTGAAACAAAAAAATCGTTTAATGCTAATTAAAACCCGTAATAAATTTGAAAGTTTAGTTTTTCATATTTTGATTTGAAAGAATTATATATGATTTGTTTGTTAATTTGTTTGATTATTGAGCCACTAGGAAGTAAAACTCTTTTACCTCCATAATGACAAAAGTTTTGTCTGATAAATTGGTAAATAATGTGATGTTTTTAAAATATCAAAGCCATTCATGTCAAATGGTATATGCATTTTCATTGTTTTACTATTTCATAGGACTTGTCAAAATCGTATATTGACATATCTACGTTATTTTGAAGAGCATTTTTTATACCATAGCAAGCGAAATATAAAGGACGACTTTTAGGACTGTTGTTATCATATGTAGCTTTTAGAGTTACATACAATCTTCTTTCAATTTTGTTTGAAGTACTGTTAGGTTGCATTTGTAGAAAAGATCGAATATAATGATATTCCTTTGACACTATTTTTGATGATTGTTTTAATATTATCATGTTTAAAGATGCAAATTTAAGTGTCATTGAAATAAAGTCATTAGAATATATTGGAAAACTCTGTTTTTGAAAGTAAAGTTCAACAGCAAGAGTAAAATCTGAAGAAAAATTGTCTTTTATTAATTTAAAAAGTTTGACATCAAATTTTCCTATATATTTAGAATTTTGATTTGACTTTTGTAATGAAAAAACAAATGCTGTCTTTTTTAAATGAGGCACGTCTTCAAAATTATTTACGAGTTTAACACTGTTAATGCCAAAATCAACACTAAATTCGCTACTCAATTTCATAACTTATTCAACCACATTTTCACGATTTGTATGTGATGTTATATGACTTTCATTTAATTGTTTTAGATTTATTGAATCAGTCTCTTGTGTTCCTTTTTGTAAATTAATGATTTTGGAATTCTTAAGATTTAGATTTCCTCTTAAAGATGTGCTACCATTTTTTTTAAATATATACTTGATCAAGTTCAAGTGAAAAAGCAGGAACACTATTGTCTAATTATTCTAAATTGACTCCATCAGAATTATGAGACGCTTTTTTTACATTGTTTATTTCTGGTTATTGATGTTGAGATTTCCAGATGAGTCTTTTTTGAAATAATCAGACAAATGAACACTACCAGAAGCCTGTGAAACTTTTCGACATATGATTTATTTACAGGTTCATTTAAATCATTTGGATTTTTATTACTAATAATTTTATTTCCACCCATATTAATGTCTTTGTTTTTATCCAATTTTTCCTTGAGTTTATTGTTTATATATTCACGATTAACAGCTAGCAGACATTTCATTTACTGTATTTTGAATACCATAGATACTGTTTCTGTTTAGAGCAATATCTCCTTTCATTGTACCGCCTATTTCATGTAAATACTTGCTCAGCTCATTGTTTAAATAAGTGAAATTGATGGCTTGATGACCTGATGTTGCTTCTTTCTCATTATTAAGTTATGGTTTTTCATATCAAGACTACTTATCAAGCCGCTTTTTAAAATATAATTATTCAGCTCTGTGTTATCAGCTTTTAAAGCCATCGAATTATCAATGTAAAATTTCGTACAAGCATCTTTATGATGAAGAGGCTCGGTTAAGCCAGTTATTTATTTTATTTCCCATATAAATTCGATTTTTTACATCGATTTTTAAATTATCGTCAAGTTTACCATTTCGTGGATTTGCTATATCCTCGATATGATTGAAATTCATCTTGAGAGGTCCTTTCATGGCACCATTTGATCCGTCTTTTTTGAATTAATCAGTTAAATCAACTGGTTGGCTAGATGAACCACCATTCACCTTAACATGATCGTATATCTGCCTTTTGGTTAAAGCATCACTATCATTTGTGCCTGGTTTTAAATTAGTTAATTTTTTATCATTCATATCATGATTACTATCTGGAGTTAGTTTAAAACCAACTCCTGGTATGCCTTCAATTATTTCAGTGCTTGGTGTTTCTAATAAACCGTTCGAATAACTCATTTATATATATTGGTTATATTTTTTCGTTGAAGTTTTTAAACGTTAATTTTCGGGGTTTATCAATTTAAATAAAGCTGTATGGCTCCTCAGTTGCTTTTTTATAATCATTTTTATTAATTCCAAGCTCTCTACAAATCATATTCTGTTCATTTTTAGAAAAGAATTCAAAAATACAATAATGGGTGCTGTTCAGTCTGATTGTTTTATCCGTATTATAAAAACGTTGACTAAGATATAAACAACTACAATTTTTGTTTCTTGAATTTGTGAAATAGTTACGAATTTCAGTATCATTTTGGCTACCAGTATTTAATCAATAGTCGTCAAAGATAATTAATTTTGGTATAACTGCCTATAATTTTTAGCATTATCATCATGACTATCATAATTTATAATTCTCATTTATATTATATGGGTAAATTATTTCATAACATGATGTTCAACACCATGCTCAACATTCTGTTGAACACTGTGTAAAACGCTATCTTTAATATACGATTTTCCATTTTTATGTAACCAAATAATATAACAAATGAGTTTACTTAAATGGAAAGAACTTGCAAAAAGTAAATCTGAATTAGGAGATAAAATTAATACTGTACGAAACGCAATCATACAAAATGATCTTAGTCGAAAAACAAGTCAAGCATCTTTTACCACGGTGTTTCAATCAATAACAACAAAACTTGATGGTTTTATCACCAGTAATTTAAAAATGCCTCCAACAAAAAGACGACCATTGAAAAAAGGTGAAGTTCCTAATTATGGCATTGATATTGAGGATGAAGTTCAAGACATGAATCTTGATGATTTATTTGATGAAACTGTTTTACCACAGCAAGAAAAACAAATTGTACCAAAACCTCCAACATATGAAGAATCATTACAAGATATATTGTCAGGTAATAGAGAGATTTATGTGGATCCTCAATATTTTCCTGAAACACAAGATCTTCGTCCTGAAGATGAAGAAGAAGATGAAGTTGATTATGTATTAGACGATGAAGATATGGATAATCAGATATTGAATGATCTTGGTATTCAAAATTATGATTCTGTTGACAAGATATTGAATCAACAAAAAATGACACAACAACAAAAACAAAATATCTTAATAAGATTATTAATGATGCATACGTCACTATCACAAAACAATTTAAAAGTGGTTTCATTTCGGAAGCTGCAAGACAAATGGAAAATAAAAGAATAGATAATGCAAGAGTTACATTGAATGCATATATTGCACATTACGAAAATAAAGTCAAAACAATGACAGGTTCTGGAATTCGAAAAAGCAGAGGTGGAAATGTATTTTTTAGCAATCCAAATCAGCTTATCAAAAAATTGGAATTGATTGTGGGTGAAATTTTAGCTGTTAATACAAGCATTGATATGCGCAATATGGATGTTTCTATATTAGACACATTGCTAAAAACGTCAACAATTAATAAATCACAACATAACAAACTCTACAAAAAGTATTTCAACTTTAATGTAACGATATTGTATATATATGGATTGAGAAATCGTATTATCAAGCTATTCTGTTAAAGAAATAGCTTTGAAGAAACCTGCGAATTTCGTTACAAAATTCACAAGACCAATAATTTCACCAAGTAATAATGAATATCACCTTGTTTTAAATAGGATCATTAACACGAGTTTTACTTGGTTTAATGTCAATCAATAATACAAAAATAAAACTATAGCATATAGCGTTGATAATGGCGCAAACTTTCAAAATCTTGTTTTTCCAGCAGGTGTTTGGAATTATACTGATTTTGACAGCTATATCAAACAAATAATTGGAAATGATACCATATCTTTGACATTTAATGCTACCACTTTTAGAGTTACAATAAAATTACCAGTTAGAATTAGACTTGATTTAACAAAATCAGATTTTAATGATCTTATTGGTTTTGACCAAAAGATATTAACAAGTGGAACTCATATTGGTACTAGAGTGCCAAATTTGAGTCAGGATACTAATGTTCTTAATATTCATTGTGACCTTATTAATGATAGTTTAGTTGATGGTCAAGATACAGATATTATTTACAGTTTTAGTACTGCAACCATCTTATTCGTTTACATTAGAACCACAAAGAATTACATTTCATCCTATCAATAAAACCCCTATCATATCAATTAGAATGTGGGTGTGGGTAACAGATGGAAAAAGAAGATTACTTGACTTAAATAGGGCTGATGAATCATGTTCATTGATTTTAAAAGAGTAGAATAATTTAAGATAACAATATAATGAAAACATACGAATTCAAAAGATTTTACCATCCACGAGTTGGTCGATTTGTTTGTAAACATAAAGGATCTGGTATAATTATTAATAACATTTTTAAACCATTAAAGAGTATTGCTTCAAATGTTAGCAAAAGTAGCAAACCCTATGGCAAAAAAAAGCATTAGAATCAGGTATATCACACGCTGGTGATAAAATTGGAAAAAGGGTTGCTGAAAAATTTGGTGATTTAATTATGAAGCAGCTTTCTAAAATGAGACAAGGGTCAACAAAACAACAAAAAATAATGCCAATTCAACTTATGACACATCAAGAAGACACTAATATGATCTTGAATCGTTTAATTTCTGGCAGTGGTATCAAAAGAAAGACGTTAAAATTCGTTGATATAATTATGTAATGTAATTATATAGATGGCTTTTAGAACGAGTGAATATTTGAGCCCCTGGCAATAATCAACATGAAGAAAAAAAAGGATAGAAATTTACAATAAGCAATGGTAGTAGTGTTTTCGATTAGTATAATGGATACGTTGAAGTTCGTTTTCAGTTACAAAAAATAGCAGATGGAGCAGGTTATTCAGCAGTAGATAGAGCAACAATTATCAATGGTGCTCATGGCCTTATAAAACATCTTATGATAAAATCAGCGGGTAAAATAGTATTTGATACTGATAATCTTCATAAGGTAACTTTTGTGAAAAATCTTTCAGAATATTCTGATGATTACTCACGAAATGTAGGTAAAAATAGTTTATGGTATCTTGATGTAAATAATACAACAGCTGCAAACAACACAGGTTATGAATCACATAGGGTTTTAACTCAAGCTGTTAATAATTTAGATGGAACAGGAGGAGCAAAGAATATTAATGTAATCATCCCTCTGAATCGTTACAGCTTTTTTGAAGAATTAGAAAGTAAAATGTTGGTGCCAATGCAGCTTCAATTTAACATTACTTTAAATGAAAACAACGAATTAATTCATATGGCAAATGGTGTTGATGCTGGAAGAATTGTTCTTGATAAATTTGAACTATGGTTACCAAAAATGATTCTAAAAGATAGTCTATTCCAATATTGTAAGCACATTTATGAAAGAATCAAAATGGAAGTATTTCGAGAATTATATGCAGTATCAGCTTCAACAAGAACAAGTGGTTACTTTCAAATTTCACCCTAAATTGACAATGTAAAGTATGTTTGAAGAAA
>NC_090874.1:43108888-43126388 GCF_036669935.1 Montipora foliosa | reverse complement strand
ATATTGGTGGTAACTGCTTAGTAAGTTGCCGTAGGCCAACAACCATTAATTTGGTTTTGTCCGGATTTAAAAGCAATGAATTTCTCGCGCACCATTTGCAAATTTCATGAAGGTCAGCATTTACTGTAGCTATAGCATTGTGTACATTCGAAACTTGAAATTTTAAAAACAACTGGCTATCTACATAACACGAGACTTGACTGTCAGTAACTAAGTTAATCAACCCATCAATATAGGTAGTGAAAAGTACAGGGCCTAGAATAGAACCCTGAGGAACGCCATGTGTTAAAGTTAACATTTGAGAAATGGCGTCTCCATATCGCACCCTTTGAGTCCTATCAGAAAGATAACTAGAAAACCATGAGAGACAGTGTGAGGCAAGGCCTAATCTACGTAACGTACTTAGGAGAATATTATGATTTAAACTATCGAACGCTTTAGACATGTCTAAAAGTACCAGTATAGAAATTGATTTCTCGTCCATAGCTTTTAAAAGTTCATCAGCAACGTAGATAAGGGCAGTCTCTGTGGAATGTAGTTTCCTATTGCCATTTTGGTGAGTGGAGAGTTTATTGTTTACGGAGAAAAAGTCAACAAACTGTTTATGAGCAAGTCTCTCGCACACCTTGGATAAAGTAGGAAGCAAGGAAATTGGTCGATTGCAAGAAGGCTCGTCCGAATTTCTGTCTTTGGGAATCGGGATAACTTCTGCATTTTTCCATGCTTTTGGGAAGACAAAGCTCAAATTAACTGTTAATCAATCTGGTAATTATGGTGGAAGTGGCTGGTTGGCTGTCCTTTAAGATTCTTGCAGATATCTTATCATATCCAGGTGCTTTATTGCAGGGTAGGCTCATAATTACAGATTTCACTTCTCTTTCAGTAACAGACTTAAAGTTGAAGCAATCAGAACAGTCATATGAAGTCGTAAGTTCTTGTTGGGTGACTACTTCACTTCAGTAACGTTTAGTTGTTGCTCCTTTATCAAATGGTTGGCCTTGAGAGCAGTCAATCTTCCAACAGACGTAAAATATCTATTGAATTTGTTGGCAATAGCAACGCGATCTTCTGTATTGCTCAGTGCCTTGGCAGTGTTATTTCGAGACATGCAACGATTTATAGCTTTCCAAATAGCATTAGTGTTTCCTTGGTTGTTAAGGCTTTGTTCTCTCACATATATTTTCTCAGCGTTTCTTAGTTCTTTTTTAACTTCTTGCCTAAAGAATCGGCAGCCATTCCAACAGAGTTTATCATTTGTTCTTATTGCTTTTTTACGCCAATGGTCTCTAGTCTTCATAAGCTGTTTTATTTCTCGCGTTACAAATGGATTCGGTCTGGACTTAATTTTTATCTTCTTCACAGGAGCATGGTCGTTTAGGATTTCTAAGAAGAGCGAATTGAAGACACCCACTTGGTCATCAACGTTGTCAAAAAAAATTAACCATATGCCAAGGGGCATATTCCAAATCTTGGAGAAAGCTTTTCTTATCATAACTGGAATAACTTCTGGTCGTTATGTATGTTGGTTTAATTCTTGGCATCCTAAGCTTCATGACAACCTCAATTAGACTGTGATCACTTATTGAAGATGTCAGGACAGAACAGGAATCTATAAGGTTAGTGCTCGTCGTCATGACAAGGTCGATGAGTGTTTGAGTAAATTCAGTTATTCTTGTAGGCTCGTTAACCAGTTGTACCAGGTTCAAAGTATCGCAGAAATCTGATATGATTCGTGATGGAGTTGTATCATTAAGGAGATCACAGTTTAGGTCTCCGAGAATAATGGTGTCGTAACCTAGATGCAATAATTCAACAAAATTGCAAGTTAACGCCTCAATGCAAGTCATACTAGTATTTGGTGGTCGATAGACAGTACATAGAATAAGTGACTTACACTTTTGAACCTGAACTTTTATTCAAAGCTGTTGGAAGTTATCGTTACTAACAGTGGACAGTTCCTCAAAACAGCTAACTTCAAAAGTGTCTAATAAAAATGCCAAGGCCGCCACCAGATTTGTGATCACCACGATCCTGATGAAGGAATTGAAAGCCAGGTATTTGCATTACGCGACTATCAACTGTGGAATCCAACCAGGTTTCTGATAACGTGAATATGTCAAACTTGTGTTCTTCAATAGTGTGCTGTAATAGAATAAAATGCTCTCTGGATTTCAAGGATCGAATATTCAAATGAGCCATTTTGATGTTCGATTGATTAGCATATTGGTTAATTGCATGCTTGATTCGCTTTCCTTGCGCTCTCTACTACCTGGACCAGTATGTGGATGAATATCCCCACTAAGAATGAGTTGTGAAGTTGAAGGATTAAAGCTGGAAGTTCCATTTGGTGAGTAAAGTAGCCTTCGACCAAAGAAGCGTCGTCTAAATGACACAATAACGATGTCGCTTCTGAAAGGACAACACGGTAAAGTCGTGTATCCACCACATATCACCATTTGACCTAGGTAAAAACTATGCCAAGTTTTTGTCTGTGCCCCCACATCGCTTGTAGAATTGATAAAAAAATCTGTAGCATGACTTAAAATTACAAAAAGGACAAAAAGCCGGGAGCAGACGAGAGCATGTCCATACGCCATGGCGGCAGTATGTATAATAACACTAAACACAGTGTAACAATGACACCAACAGAAGCATCTAATAAAAGAATCAAGGAGTTGTTTACTTTAATCTATATGGTGATATGGAGCAATCATCATACAAACCAAAACTCAGACTAGGTGATAAGGTTAGAATCAGCAAATATAAAAGAAAAACATTTGATAAAGGTTATACACCAACTGACTGACTGAAGGGATATGCACAGTTGATAAAATCCAATAAAATAATCCAATAACTTACAAAATAAAGGATCTTAATGACGAAGAGATACAAGTCAGTTTTTATGAGCCTGAATTATTAAAAGCAAAACAAGATGTATTTAGAATTAATAAAGTTATAAAAAGAGATTTTAAAAAGAAACTAGCTTTGGTAAAATGGGAAGGATATACTGATGATTTTAATTCTGGGATTCCATTGAAGAATTTGACGGTAGGATGAAAAAAATATAAAATTACTTTCTGTATTTATAATATAGCAAATGGATTTATATAATACTGAATTTTGGAAAGATTATTTACCCGATGAAAAATTAGATAAATACGATTTAGAAGATGATTTTATTGATGATAGTGATTGCGAATTTAATGCAAACGAAAGTAATTGTACTTATCAAACAGAAACAGAAACTGAATCTGAATCTGATATTGATACTGAATAAGATATAAAAATATTTTCTTTTATTAATATATATGATGAATAATAAATTTAATAATGAATTTGTGTTTAATTTAATGTCTTTAGTTAATAAAATGCCTAAATCTAACAATGAATCAAACAATGATTATATTAATAGGCAAAAAGAATTCATTTTGTTTTTATTCCAAAGATTTACTTATGAAAATTATGATATAAAAATATTTATATAGTTTAATTATATAAATGAAAAATATAAGACAAATCATTTCATTGCTACATCCATGTTGTTTAACATATGCACGAAATTAAAAAAGGATAAAGAAAAAGAAAAAAAAGGAAAAATTAAGTTTTTAAAAAAAGTTGAAATAATACCAAATTTAAAAAAAAGTTATAAAAATATTTTCTCAGTATATAATATAAATGAAAAAAGTACAAATGATAAATTTAAAGATAATTTTAAAGATGATTTTCAACTTCTACCTATTTTAAATCCTATTTTTAATTATATTTTAGAAAAGAAATTTGATGAATTTAAAAAAGAAAATGAATTAAATTTGATATTTATGACGAACCATATTTTAACTTTGAAAACAAATCTCTTTATCTTGCTAATAAAAAGTCATTAAATCAAATTTTAGATACAATTATAATGTCAATTATAACATTATTTTGGATCAAAAGCATATTAATATTAGTTTAATTCAAAAGAATGAAAAATAAATAAATTATCATTTAAACATATAGTATTATAACAAATTATAAAATGGAAGATTTAGAAAAAGAATTAACTTTTGGATTAGAAAATGATCCTGATATAAAAAATGTAACTGCTTTTGAAATTGCAAATGGAAAAGAGAAAAACATACATGGTAATACAAAATATTTTAATGATGAAGATCGGACGAGAAGCTATAAAAGAATAAAAAAATAGATATATGAAATAAAAGACATGGGCTTGTTTAACATGTAATAAAACTTTTCTTCTTAAAAATAAATTGAGTCATTTACAAACCAAAATTCCTAAAAATAAAGGAAAAGATATAGAATAATGTATACCTATAATATATGACAAAATTTGAAAAGGAAATGAATCAAAAATTAATTCAATTACTTTCATTAGAAACAGGCATAGACAAAGACAATATTTATATTAAAAAACATTGTTAAAAAGTTTTTTTAATGAAGATTATAAAAAAGAATCTAAAACAAAATTTACTTGTGATATTTGTAATAAAACATACTTGCTTAAAAGTAAATCAAAACATCTTCAAAGCAAAACAATATAGGATAATATTTTTGTTAAATTAAAGGTTGCAATAAATTTTAATCGGTTTATTTGAATTTTTTATTATTTGTCTTGGCTTAAAGATATATAGATTACTACTATTATAAAATTACGAAAACGAAAATTTTTGAAAATGAACAAAGTAGAATTTGAAAAACTTTCAAAATCACAACTAATAAGTTTAATTTTACGACAAAATAAAAAAAATTATAAAAAAACTAAAACTTACACCTCGTCTCGGTTCAAAATTATGAAGAAAATATAATTGAACCTCCTTTACAATTTAGAGATGATTATCAACCAATTCCTACTCCAAGAACTAAAAAAAATGTTGTTAAACAAAGGTTTAAACAAAGGTTTAAAAGCCTACACAAAGTCATATGAAATAAACGTTAAAAACAATAAAGTTCCTTTAATTCAACTACAAAACACAAGAAAGGATATTGAAACACATATTAATAAAATTTTAAATGAAATGAAAGGACTAAAATTTGTTGAAACATTGAAGGTAACATTTGAAAAGCAAACAGGTCGTAAAGAAAAAACAATCAAAACAGCTCATTTGAACAGTATTGCACATACAATAATAAACAATACTCAAATTGAACAACCTTTAAAATTATCAAAACAACAAACATTAAATAAAGTAGCTCAATGGATTTCTGAAGGTTCAGCTTGGCAAATAAAATCAGTTGATAATCATTACCTTAATGTTATGCTAATTATGCCAGTAACGATGGAAGGTACATAAAACGTGACAATGTGAGAATTAAAAGAACAGTTTTAAATTTACGTAATTCTGTTGTTACTGGCATAATTAGCACTTTTTCCAACTTATAAATTCAACTTAACGCTTTGTACATTATCAACTGAAGATGACAGAAGTTTCTGTCCAAACATGTCTTGTAATTTCAAAAGTTTAGTCGTTCTCTTTAAATTTGTGGCTTGCCTGCTGATATCAAGAATGAAATTACCTAAGGAATTACAAAATCCAAAAAAAAAATTGATTAGTTTACGAAATAAAGATATAATATAATAATGATAAATGCTTTCTTTGGTGTCACATACATCATTTGAATGCACAACAAAATAATTCGCATAGAATAACATTAAATGACCGAGAATTTGTATCGAAATAAAATTGTGATAAAACAAATTTTCCAGTAAAACTAAATCAAGTAAATAAAATTGAAAAACAAAAAAGTATTTCAGTCAATGTTTTTGGTTATGAAGATAAAAAACCATTTCCATCATATATTTCAAAAGAAAAATATGATGTTTGTATGAATTTATCATTAATTACTGAAGAAACCAAATCACATTATGTATTAATGAAAGATTTTAATAAATTTGTTTCATCAAACAAAACACAAGGAAAGAAAACACTTTTGTACGTATTGTTTACAATGCTTTAGCTCTGAACAAATTTTAACTAATCATAAAGAAAATTAATGGTTTCAATTAATGGTAAACAATCTATTAAAATACCTAATAAAGGTTCAAGAGTAAAATTTATGTATTTTCGTAAACAATTAGCAGTACCATTCGTTATAAATAGCGATTTTGAAGGTTCGACTGAAAAAGTTCAAGGTTGTAAACCAAATGATAATAAATTATATACTGAAGCTTATCAAAAGCATACTGACTGTTCATATGGTTAGAAGGTCGTATGTTGTTACGATGATAAATATACTAAACCAGTTCAGATTTATAGAGGTGAAAATGCTGCTTACAAATTTATGGAAAAAACGCTTGATGAAGTTAAATATTAAAAACAAATTTAACAAGCCATTGAAAGTGACAAAAGAAGATGAAGTAAAATTTTAACAAGCTGACATTTGGGTAATAGATCATTGCCATATCTCTGGAAAGTTCAGAGGTAGTTCACATCAATCTTGTAATCTTAATTTTCAATTAACAAATAAAATATCAGTTGTATTTCACAATTTACGTGGTTATGACAGTTCATTCACAATGCAAAATATTTGTGAAATAGCTAAACAACACACTTACAAAAACAAAAAAAAAGGAGAAGAATGTCAAATCAATATTAATGCAATACCAAATAATATGGAAAAATATATGGCATTCACGCTTGGAAATCATTTAACATTTATTGATAGCTTTCGATTTATGAGTTCAAGTCTTGATAAACTAGTTAATAATCTTCCTGATGAAGCTTTTAAATACACAAAAGAAGAATTCAAAAATAATTTTTCAACTTATGAAACAAAAAGGTATATACATGTACCCATATGATTTTATGGATAGCTTTGATAAATTTAATAAAACTCAATTACCATCAAAACATTTTGCAGCATTTTAAATGATGAAAATATATCAGATGATTAATACAATTATGCTCAAAATGTATGGAATACTTTTCATTTGAAAAATATTGGTCAATATCACGACTTATGTATTAAATCAGATATTCTTTTATTGTCTGATGTTTTTGAAAATTTTAGAAAAACTTGTTGAAAATAATACAAATTAGATCCTTGTCATTACTTTAGCAGTCCAGGTTTATCTTGGGATGCTATATTAAAAATTACTGATATTAAATTAGAGCTAATGACTGATATTGATATGTATCAATTTATTGAAAGAGCATTAAAAGGTGGAATTAGTTATATTGCTAACAGATAGTCAAAATTCATTACCCTCGTCATCAACATCTGTTGAATACCAACCTTTAGAGATACCAACATTAGCGTCGGCACAAAAAACAGCACCTGCATAAGTTCCCCTATAGTAGTAATACCAACGCCTATCCATTGTCTCAGATGTGCACTGCGAAAGTTCTGATTCCGTTCCATTACAGGTCATTCTTGACATCAGAAGAGGGCCCATCCCTTTACCAAAGACAGATGTTTCAAAAACTTGTTGTGCCCTAGAATATCCCAGCTGGTGGCATATCACGTGACCCACACGAATGCCCATACGATAACCAGCTATGCCACCCCAGACGCCATAGTAAGACATCTCGATTGTGCCGGCGAATGGAAGATTGGATCCTGTAAAGCGTACTTGAAAATCTAAAAAAAAGGCAATTCAAGCTATCAGTCAAACCAATCGATTGAAGCAGATAACACGGTTGGTGATTGCTGTAGAACAAAGCGACCGCAAAAGCCTCTCACCGCATCGATCTTTTTCTACCCCAAAACAATAGGCGTTTTGCTTCTTAGTGATGACATGGTCAATCTCGTTCCCAGAGTTCTTGGGCTTCTTGGCCAGTGGATGAGCGCCCGGAGAGACTCTGGGATAATTGACTTGAACTATATCTTTGATTGGCCGCTTGCTAAACAATGGCAGTCCGACAGGAAGTGGGTAAGTAATTCGGAAGCCCCATAATTTGGAGGGAGATTCAAAATCTAAAAGTATTTTCAGTGCTGTTTGATTTTTTCTACCTCAGAAATATATAAATTACAAAAATAATAAAACGACGAGGTTTGAATTATGTCTTATACCGCACGGGAATTTTCCCACACTGCTAAAAGGTGATTACTGTTGCTGTTGCAAAAGTACCATGGGAAAACATTACATTACAATCCGTGGAATAAGGTCTTGTCGAAGTCATTCAGAATTATGGAAACATCAAATTGTAGTAGAAGAGGACATTTGTGTCGTTTCGACAAAAAAATTGTCGATCGTGTTGCTTCTGAACCATGGAATGTACGCTGAAACACTAAAAATACTCTAATCGAAAGCATCAGAGGTTTCATCTTCACTTGCTCTTACAGCAAGTCAATGACCATTTCTCCATTTTTTTTGTGTAAGGCTAAAATTCTTGTTTCTCGAACAATTTCAACCCGCCATTTCTACTGTTTACGGTTTTCTCTTTTCTGTTTCCTTTTAAACTCAAGCATACGTAATAAGACCGGGACCAACGTTTTCTGGGAAAATGGAGTCGATTATCCCAGAGTCTCTCCGGGCGCTAACCCGCTGGCCAAAAAGCCCGAGGACTCTGGGTACGAGATTGTCACATGGAACAAAAAACGCCATATTGGAACGCAAAGAGTCCACTGGGACATCTAAAACAAGGGAAGTTTAAATTAAGATGTTTTATTTTAAATGTCCCAGTGCAAAATACAACACTGGATAACGTCTGGAGAAATCGAAAAACTGTAACTGCCCTGAGCAGGATTTAAGCCCACGTCCCCCTGATCACCAGTCAGGTGTGATGACCACCACACTATCAGGACAGCCATGCCGGCAACATGGCTGATTAATCACTTAAAGTGTGGCATTTTCCGTGGTACTCCCTAAGGGCCAGTTTTTCTACGTGATAACGCTGGATCAACATGCGATTCTCATGTGATTCACAGGCGGACAGGGGTAATTGATGTAAATCGTCAGCTAAGTAGGTCCCTTGAGCCAACAAGTTTTTCGATTTCTCCAGAGGTTGTCTAGTGTTGGGTTTCCATTAAGTCTCTTTATAAACTTCTCCTCAACTTGGACTGTGAATCCATTTGCGATCCACCTTGGAGGTGATACGCTGTTGGCTCAAGGGACCTACTTAAGGTGGCTGTAACCAGTTTCACCACTTTTAGAGACCTTCTTATTCGATGGGCTACTATACTGTATCCCGTAACAGCAATGTTATGGTACCATATGAAACACCAATTATTGCTTAACAAAATGGTCTCACTATTGTGGCGTAATAGATTACCACGGCAACATGATTTTTACTTGTTTATATCTCAAAAATGAACTTGGCGACCCCCATTTTTTATTGTAAATAGTAATTAGCAATTTCAGATAAAACTATCAGCAAATTTTATAACAATTCTTGGAAACCAATTCAGAGCTGCCTTAACTTTTCCAAACAAAGTAACAGTCCATAGGCATAAAAGTTCCTTCGACTTCATTCAAAGGAGGGGAAGGCAAATAAGGTTATCAATTTGGGCTAGAAAGAAGGGTAATGTGCCTAATTAAACTTTAGATCCTCTGAGGTCACTTCACTTATATTCCAAAGATCAGCTAAACCGGACATAGTGATGGCATGCTGCCTTAACACTGATGGAATTACCCATTGCCTGATGTATAATTTTTTCTGGTTTCCAGGTCTTAGTTTCAACTTGTCACATAACAAAGAGATTGGCTGTTCAAGGCATAACATGCATTCAGGCAAGAGGATAGAGTCAATTTTCTCATCACCCAATGAAACCTTTGTCAATTTTTTCATGTGCAATTTGAAGACAGATGTACTTTGTCTGGTGACCATCCGGTTTTCATAAGATCAGCTGTATATAAGTATATAGATATTTTAACTTAAATAGATATATTTACCCATGGTGGAAAGATTCTGCCGTTTTCACTTCAGGATTCCAATTTTACTGCGCCGTAAAACTTCACACAAACCAAGTCGAATAACCCGCGGCCTAGCGAGAGCGAGGTATGAGGCTCATCCTGAGACGTCGTTATTGCTTTACATTACTTAAAAAAAACTGGAATGCAAAACAGCTTGTGACATAATCTCAGGAATAGACCCATGGCTCTCACCACCTCGGCCACGGGACAAACGAATCACAAGCCTTTCAAAGCGAAATACATGTTTTCGGTGCTAAAATTCGACTTTTACGGAATAAACATTTTGAGGTTAGGGACACTTTAAGGCATTTCGAAAAAACACAGGTACTTGCCACTCATGTTAATTTCTTAACACTTGATAATGCTGACATAAAATCATCCAGGTTACTTTTTTCTTAACACCTTTTGATTTTCTTTTTTGTATATTTAACCAAATTGCCTCGACAGGTAGCCAGGTAGGGCAGCAGAAACGTGATGTCTATGATTGACACACTTGGAAGAAGGAAAGTATTCATTTAAGAACGGAAACAAATTAAAACAAAATTAATGTCAAAGACCTTTACAAAAGTGTTGCATTTCAAATGTTTCGCTTGCACTAACTGAATGACTCTTTGCTATCTCTAGTTTATGACTCACCTTTTATTTGAGAAACGTTTGGCTTACACACCACACTTAGATCTTGATAACGGTCGTTCCGACGAAGTAGAGGTTGTGAAAAAAAAACGCAATCCATTACATTTCTTTCATTACCCAAGCAAAAAATGTCATGAGAAGAAAACCATTGAGGAATAATATCCAGTCCATTACTTGAAAATCCTGTCCAAAGAATACTGTCGTTAAAACCAAGCTGCCTACATATTACCGACAGTGTTTTATACGAGCCAAATCGGTGAAACGAGAATAAACGGGACAGGGAAATTGATCCCCAAACCCCTTGTATTCGAATCTCCACTCTGCCAGCATGAGACACATGATAATAGAAATATAATTAATGCATAGTTTGTATTAAAGAATACACGCTATTCTGAATAAAGCTCAAATAAGAGCCCATTTGATCAAACTCCTGGGCAGCTAGAAAAACCTGCAATCCGATTCTTAGCATTAATGTCTCAGGTGCGGAGGAATGAAATGTACTATTCTTTCTTATCCAAAGAAAAGCATGCAGACTGGGGGACTGTTTTTGGATATGCTCACTCTATTTTTTTCCTACGTTACATGAGTGAGATAAAATAGGTTGACATTTAGAAGAAAGCTTGCAGCTGCGACCACTGTAAAGCAAAAGGAGCCCTCACGGCTAAGGCAATGAGAGATACAATCGGTATTAGTGGAACCAGATGGTGTGAATTGCGAAGATATGCGCTTAGTGGTAGACCATCCCCACTGGACCTAAGGGTCCTGAGGTCAGCTGACTTTGCAAGCGGCTGCTACTTGGTTTGTACCCTGCTGAGGCTTAAAAGTAAACCCTTTACCTCGAAGGATAAGGTATGATACACAGGCGGTAGAGAGCAATATGTGTAGAAGCCAGTCTTGTGCTCCCGAAAACTGGACTAGCTAGGTTCCGACTACCCTGTTGAGGATTGTTCCTTTATAGGGTTCTACGTTCTAGCTCCTAACTGATACCAGTCTTGAACGTTTTAAGCAACAAGACGCAACTGCAGCCGTGTCTTACTTCATCTAACAGCCAATCATCACAATTTTTTTTCCAAGCTAAGTTAATGAAATTCAATCACTGAAGATAAAGTAAAATCTTACATTGACAGTTTGCAATGGATTAACATATCATTAAGAGAAAAGCACGTATTGCTTTGCGAAACATTGTTATTAACATGAAAGAACAAAACTGGAAAAGCAACGGTGATAGTTGGAAGGCAAACTGCTAACACACCAGAATTTGCGTTAACTCAAACAGTTGAATAAAACAGGATGAGAGAATTCTCCATCTGTTGGCTTGGGCTTTTCCACTTTCATGGTATGTTACTTCTAAACTTAGTAAGATTGTTGGAATAATCGCCCACTTTTTTTTGTTTTTTGTTTTACTTTTTTATATTTTTTTAAATACACTTTATTAATTTTCAAAACAGAACGTACAGTGAAGGGCTACATTTAGATACAAACGATTTACCTACAATAAATAGACTTTACAATTATAATCCGCAATTATACCTACATACAATTCATACCTACATACATACATACATATACATACAAATCCTTAAATTATAATTATAAAATAATGACTTATACAGTACATACATTCAAAAAAATGTACATAAGTTACACCCACTTGAGCACTATACACTTTACTCAAAATTTGTCAGCCCTTGTTGTTTCCCTATTTAGCAAATGGTTTGATTCCCAATCCCCAGGGTCTAGCTGCTTAATCACACTTGAATAAACTGTTACTACTTCAAAAACGCTTTCTGCGCTTTAGGAACTTTTCTAAGCCTAGAACTAATGCTGTTTCTCTACTTATATCTTCTAAAATCTAACCGAAAAATATGCCCTGTTTTGAGACTTGTCCACTTTAATTTATGACATCTTTAACAAATCTGCTCTCAAAAAAGTTGTAGATTATTTAAATAGTCAAGTTTGATCCTATAAAACTAGGTCTTCTTCTTCTGGTAATTTTTATACTCAATATTCCTGACTTCACCATGTTACATGTTTCGGGACCAAAGTTTGTAATTTTCTGCCACCCCAAGTCAGCCAAAAGCCAAAAAAAAAAAAAAAATTTAAGAAGAAACCACGAAAGATGATTTTTGCTATTTTTCATGCCGAGGACACTTGTGTTAAAGGGCAGCTCCAATGTTTTAACAAAAGTCCCCTAAAATGTTCTATGTATGTTTATTAGAAGATCTGTGACATAAAAGTGCATTACCCGGTGAAATAATTTGTTATCGTCTTCCAGAGATCGGTCTCATCGCTTCCTGCTGGGTACTGATAACGTTTCGTGGTTGCTTCGCTTCAAGTCTCCTTGCCTTGTTTATGTTGTGTTATAGTTTAGGAGAAGATACAGATTTTTCCTTCAGGCGATCAGTTGGAACCAGAATACTCATCAAGCAAAAGAAGAGAAAATCAAAGCGAAGAAGAAGAAGAAGAAAGCAATTCTTTGCTTACAAATTTAGGCATTCACGATCGCCTTTCGGCCTTTGTGATCGATGCCCTGTTATGCCGACTGGGGTGGAATCGTCCTTCAGATACCTTGAATCGACGCACGTCTATCAACTTTCTGAAAAGCATGGAAACTCATGCTACTATCTTTTCTGGTTTTCGCTTGCTTTCCTCTATAACGGAAGAGATTTTGACTCAAAGTTCCCGCGAACCGGACAGCAAAGCAACCACGAAACGTCATCAGTACTCACCTTGCATTGCGCGAAAACTAAGATGGCGGCACCCGAAAGCGTCGAGGCCGATCTTTGGAAGGCGATAAAAAAAATATTTCACCAGGTAATGCATTTTTTTTGTAACAGATCTTCTGACAAGTACAATTGGAACATTTTAGGTAACATTTGTTAAAAAAGTGGAGGTTCCCTTTAAAGCACACACCCTTCTCTTAAAGACTGAAAAATATCTGGTGTGCCCGTGAACCCCCCCCCCCCTCCCACTTAAGTTAAGGCACCCACCCTCCTCCTCCAGGAACTTAATTCAAGTATGCAGCTATTTTGTAGGCTTGTCCCTCCCCCGCACTCACTTCTCATCCGAAAAATTGTCTGTTTATTCTTTTTTGGGTTTCTTTTTTTTTTTTTGGTTTTTGTCTTTGTTTTGCTTTGTTTTGTTTTGTTTTTTACTACTACTACTACTACTACTACTATTATTATTATTATTATTATTATTATTATTATTATTATTTTAAAGGGAAAAAAAAGAAACAAACTAGTGAACAGAAATAGAGAGTACAGTAAATTACAGGTATATGATAGCTAAATACAACATGTCTGAAAAGTGCATTGATATCTTATATTACGGTAAGGCAGAACTGTTACAAGTATATTTATTTGTACATATGTCTACTTGTTTGATTGTCGCTCAATGTGAAAGGGGGAAAAGGGATACTGCAAGACTAAGATTTCTGTCTTACTTTACTTTAAAAGTTCTGTCAGAGGATCCCATTTCTTATTCCCCTTGGTGTAAGTGTACGATTGAAACTTAAATTGAGAAGACAGAAGGGGAAGAACACCGTTAATGTTTGAAGGGGTTTCCCTCACTTTACAGCACCATATGAAGAGCTTGGCAATTAGGAAACAAAAATTGATTAAGACATTATGATGTGAAGAGCTTTCTGGTTTCAATCCTAATAAGACAGTCATACTCTTTTGGTAAATATCTTGGATATTTAGTGCGCTCGACTCCGGATCGAGTGGTCCGGGTTCGGGGCCTGGCCGGGGACATTGTGTTGTGTTCTGGGCTCTCTCCACCCAGGTGTATAAATGGGTACCGTAATGCTGGGGGTAACCCTGCGATGGACTGGCATCCCATCCAGGGGGGAGTAGAAATATTCCTAGTCGATTCATGCTTAAGAAACCGCAGATAAGCGCCGGCCTGATGGGCCTTCTAGGCTCGTAAGCAGACTTTACCTTTACCTTACTCTTTTGGTAAATATCTTGGATGATGGCTTTCTATTTCATACACAGTATTAAATCATCCCAAAAAAAGAGGATTCTTTTTTACCCAAGCTAATTTAAGGGATTTATTGTACGAACAGATGTCGATCATTTTGAGCCCTCCTTTATCATAACTGTTCATTACGTTTAATGTTATCTCCTCTGTTATTCCATACAAAATCATAAAATATTTGATTTATCTATTTGAGAAATCTCTCGAATTCGTCAGTTTGCAGTTGCGCTAATATATAGGGTACATGGAAAGCAGCTAAACTCTTAAGAACAACAATTTTTCCTATGAGTGTTAATCGTCTAGGTTTCCAGCTATTTAAAACAATTCGAATTTTTCCATTTTTTCATCATAATTGGTTCTCACTTTCACTAAAAACCAGGGTGGATGCCGACATGACAAACCAGTAATTACCCTGGGTGTGAAACTAAATTACCTGTAACTCGTTGTAATACGTAATAGTAGTTATTTTATGGTAGCTGCTCACTGCTTTCTTGACTCTCTTTTGCTCTATTGCTTTTGTTTCGTGCACAATAACTAAATCCATATATTCTTTTTGCTTTATAGGTATTTTTCACTCCCTTATTTACACCTTTTAGTTATTAACGGTATTTAAGAAACTCAGCGAAAATGACGAATGATTTAAGAGAGCAACGAGCCTCAATAAGCCCTGCTACCTGCGGGTTGCCCAGGAATATTACTGTCATGTATCCAAGAATTAACAAAATGTTGTTGTTGTTGTTGTTGAGCAGTGCCCAAATTTGAGATCCCTTATTATATCTGAGGAAAAAAATGAACGACGTTCTGCCAAATGAGCACAAAAGGTAATTCAGTAAAAGCAAACTAATCCACCTATCCTCCTAGCTGGATAATGATCCAGCTGGGAAGGCAGATGGAAACAGCGGAGGTATTCCGAAAAAAAGGAAATAAAGGAGGGTCACCTCCTAACAGACGTAAGCAAAAGAGATTGATCCTTCTCGCGGAGAGATTGATTGCAGGCTGCCTATAAGTACCAAGCTAGCGTTAGATAAGGGAGGAGAAAAAGGAAGAAAGCCTCGT
Organism: Montipora foliosa; assembly: GCF_036669935.1. Classification (NCBI taxonomy): domain Eukaryota; kingdom Metazoa; phylum Cnidaria; class Anthozoa; order Scleractinia; family Acroporidae; genus Montipora; species Montipora foliosa. Next base: position 43,110,865 of record NC_090874.1, on the reverse strand, counting down.
TATGTATAATCGTCATCCTGGGGAAGGTGAATGATGGGCAAGCAACTTTATTTGCTATTTTGGAGATTTCAAGACGGCTTTTCAGGGCATAGAAACAACAATACTGGTGATAAAGAGATGGCATGGTATTCCACCAAAGATCTCTAACCTGTGCATGAAAGCACTACATTATGAATTCGATGGTGAAACAAGAACTAAATGATCTTTAAAATTACGACGGGTGTCATTCAAGGGTGCACTGACATCTTGGGTTTTCTTTTACGGCTCGTCCAGCGTCAATGTAGATACCAAAGCATACTGTGAAAGATGATGGAACCATGCTGAGGCTGAACTTTACATCAAAACTCAAGGACCTCAACCTCGCCGACGACTTGGCTTTGATTCCGTCAACTAAAAGGCAAAATGAAAAGCAACAGAAGGGTGCACTGACATCTTGGGTTTTCTTTTACGGCTCGTCCGGCGTCAAAGTAGATAGCAAGGCATACTGTGAAAGATGATGGAACCATGCTGAGGCTGAAGTTTACATCAAACCTCAAGGACCTCAACCTTGCCGACGACTTGGCTTTCATTCCGTTAACAAAAAGGCAAAATGAAAAACAACAGAGCTGCAGATAATGCAGAAAGAAGAGGTCTTTGGGTTAACGTGAACTCATGCACATGGATGCAAGGACGAATAGAGCTACCACAGTGACGGTAATAGTCATTTACAGCAGGGTATTTTGCTGAATTACAAGAGCGGCTCAGAATCACAATACCAATCGCAAAAACAGATATAAATATAATCGTTATTGTTGAATACTGTATATTAAATACGCAACTGATATGCAACACTTTCTCTTGGTATACTTAACAGTTATTCCATGAGCTTGCGTTGGATATGAGATGGTATACGGCCAACGAGGCGCGTATCGCAGAGTTAGCTATAACCAGTCTCATATCCAAAAAGCGCGAATAGAGTAATTCTTTTCATAAATTTTAATGAATTCTGAACGTTCGGACACTTGGAAACTGAAAATTTGGGAACTTTTCAGCTAGGCAACACTTGACACAATCAGTTACCATACTGTATATGAGCTGATAACCCCGATTGGGTGACCCGATAAGGAAGCGAGAAACGCAATAGCCGCGGTCTAAAAGTTAATAATATGGAATACCCTACGAGTCACTTGCATTTTCGAGGTATACATAGGGCCCTTAAGTGAGTCTGCATACCGAGAAAAAACAAGTGACAAGTGGAATATTTCTTGGTATTCCATTAGAAAGCGTTGCATAAGAATATTCGATGACATGTAGAGTTCACGATTGTGACAACGTTTTTTAAACTCGAAAATTGGTTACTAATACACTTATTTATTTTTTACAATACATGTAAAATGTTTTTCAACTAAAGATCCTGTCACAACGCCCCCCCCCCCCCCCCCCTCCCCCACACACAAAAAGAAAAAAACACGTGAAATTCAATTATCCCAGTCAAAGCCGCTTGCAAAATTTGTACTGAGTTTGAAACTGAGTTATTGTGAAGAAAATTTAAAATTCCTCCTTGGAAAAGTCCTTTTTAGTTATAAAGAATTGCATAACTTGGACTGAGTTTGAAGTGCAAAAACAGAGAAATATAATGTATAACGTTAACATGAGGTGATTCTTTTTCACACAAAAAACACAGTCAAACCGGCTGCAACGGTACCTGGCTCCTACTAGTGTCGATGACTATAGCAATATGTAACGAAGTCTTTTCAATTTTCGTTGTATGCCAATTGACTGGTCTTTCCTTTAAGAAGTTTTGGGTGAAAGGTCCACTGACGACTTTTACATGTGCGACGAAAGTTTGTTGGTGGAGAAATGCAGTTGAGAGAGAGATAGATGTTTTATGTTATTCCTGTCCATGGCCCATAAATGCAGCTAGTATTCCAATTAAAATTCGGGGCATTTCCCTACTGGTGTTTATTGCTAGCAATTTTGTGATAATCCCGTTTCTTT
>NC_090874.1:43056388-43098888 GCF_036669935.1 Montipora foliosa | reverse complement strand
ACTCCTAAGATTTCAAGCTGGAAACAGTGATATTCTTATTCAGGGTGACAAGACGAAGATTTTAAGCCATGTTTCCTGCTTCTACTCAAAATGTTTAGCGAAAATCACTTTTCTACTATCTACCTCCTGACTACTACACGCTTTACGGTATACAGTGTATCTAAAAGGAGGAACGGCGCTCAGCGTGATTTGCAAAAACGTGCACTTTTCTTTTCCAATAATAGATTTCATGCCATGCCTCTCTTTATTGCTTCGAACATTCTACCTATAAATACGCTTTACTTTGAAAGAGTTTTCGCCATAGTGCATGATGTTTCTACACCTAGAATATATTCGTCAGCTTTTCCTCTTTATTCATCTAATGTTCATACATATAATACGCGTTTCTCTACCGCAAAGAAGTTTTATATTCAGATACCTAGATTGCGTGTGAAACTTAAATCTTTCTCTGCGTTTGGAGAGAGATTGTGGAACTGTGTACACCCCGACTGGCGCAAGCTAACAAAAAGAGCATTGAAAAGAAAACTTCATAAATTACTTCTAACGGTACTTAGGATTGAGGACCATTCTTTATATTGTTCTTTAATACCAATCACTATTGTACCTTATAGCTATGTATTTTGCTATGTATTTTCCTTACAACAGCATATCCTAATCTAACAATGTAGTAATATCGTAGCAATATTGCAATATTTTAGCTTCTGATGTTTAATGTTTATCTAGATCTATCACTAATACCCACCAAGATTAGGCAATGCTATACCCGGGTTGCGTAAATTGTCTTTATATATTTGATGTAATATTGTTACGACAAAATCGTAATGACAAATCTATGGTAATACATTTCCATTTTTTCCAACTTAACAAAGTGATATTGTGTGTGAGGACTGAACAAAAAATTATCCGTGTTAAACCTTCATTCACTAGAATGAAGCTAAAACAGCATCTTTCCGCTACACCCTGACATCTTCTAAAAGATACGGACATAAAGACTCTTTGACTAGGAAAAATGTTTAATCGAAGTTTTATGAATAGTTACTGGAACACGAATTGATGAAGATAATTATTCAAATCTTTATTCTGTTGTTTATTTTGATTTTTGAAAAAGCAAAATAAGCCCAACGAATAATCCGTTATCTTTTACCTTTAGTGCGAGGTCAGAAGGACGGAGAACTATAAGGTTTAGAATGGGGCATGATTCGTCAAGTAAGAAACATAACATTTGCTGATCAAAATTCCGGTGCCAGATGTCAATATTCCAAAGGGTCGGACACACTCTTCAAATTCTTCAAATTCTTTGTTAGACCACGCGTAGTGGCTGGAAACCCTGATTGACCGCAGCGTAGAAGTCCTGAAATTTTCAGGCTCTCTACGCAATTGCAAAAATTGCAAAGCCCGTTAAAGTCCTCAATTTTTCAGGCTTCTCTACGTAATTGCAAAAAATTGCGTTTATAACTGCGAGGATCATAGCTTCATTCACTTGATACTATCGTATTACTTATCTGATGCAATTGAATCTGTTCAGGCGAAAGCGCCACTCATAATTTTGCCCTGGCTGCAATATCTTTAAAGATGCCTTAGCTGCCTCTGGCCTTCAACGCTTATCTGACCGTCGCACCAGCACGTTTATTAAACTAGGTATCAGTATCCCCGATATTGATCCTTTTAAACATTTGGTTGTTATAGCTGGAAGTAATTCCCATGGGTATGGCTTTCGCTCAGCGTTAAGCAATCGCAAGGATGTGGCGGATCGATCCGAACGCTTCAAAAAGTTTTTCACGATTCGTTGTCTTTAAGTAACTAATCCATTGCTTAACTATATATTTATATTCTGTATTGTATGACCCAATCTGTAACTCAATATAAGGCCATGATGGCAATAAACACTCACTCACTCACTCACTCACTCACTCACTCACTCACTCACTCACTCACTCACTCACTCACTCACTCACTCACTCACTCACTCACTCACTCACTCACTCTACCAGTATGGAGTTAAAGGCAAATTCTTTAAAGTCATTAAATCCATGTATTCGTCGATTAAAAGTTGCGTCAAAACTGATGAAAGCTCTATCACAGAAATGTTCTCATGCAACAAAGGAATAAGGCAAGGTGATGCCTTAAGTCCAGTTTTATTTTCATTATTTATGAATGACTTACCGCAATACTTTAGGGACAATCATTGTCCAGGAGTAATGATTGGAAGCCATTCTCTAAATTGCCTCATGTATGCTGATGATTTGTTAGTTTTAAGTCCCTCTCCAGAAGGACTACAGAAATCGATTAACGTCATTAAAAAGCACGCAGAGGAATGGAAGCTGAAGGTGAATACCAACAAATCAAATATCATCATCTTTAGTGGGAACGGTCAAACCAAAAACAAGGAAATTTTCCAATATGGTTCAGAAGCATTACCTATCGTCGACAAACAAACATATTTGGGAATAGAAATGACCTCATCTGGTCGCTATACCTACGCAAGAGACATCCTTAGCAAAAAAGCTTATAAAGTTCTTGCGACAGTGAAACGATTGTTCTCCAATTCGGATACGACCACAATTACAATTAAGAATAAGCTTTTTGATGCCCTTGTCAAACCTATACTACTATATGGATGCGAAATATGGGGACCGGAGCTATTATCATATAAGACCCATTTTGACAAAAGCACTATCGAACAAGTCCATATCAAGTTCTGTAAACAAACACTAAATACCCCATGGTACACAGAGAACATTGCCTGTAGGGCAGAACTTGGACGGTACCCTTTAAGTATAGACATAAAAGCTTCAATATTTAGTTACTCGCTTAGATTGCAGCATAAAACAGTCAACCCTCTATTAGAGGAAGCCTTTCATCACGCAAAAAGTCACAGCCAATTTTTTGATGTATTAAATAATGACGAAACTATACGAATGCACTCTACAGGCAATACATCAAGCCAACTACACATTAAGAATGCTCGTTCCTCCATAAAGAAACAGCTTAAAAAGGACTACATTCGAAATTGGCTGAAGGCTCGCAACAACACTTCCGAAGGCTCTAGAGAGAAATTTACACACAAAGAAGTCAAATTCGACTACCAATTGGAAGACTATCTCAAAACTATCAGAAACCCAGCACATAGAATAAGTATGACAAAATTGCGTCTGGGGGTTCATAGCTTGCGAATACAGACTGGGAAATACGAAAATAGAGGTGCACCAATCCCAGTAGATGGAAGAACGTGTTTAGTCTGCAATAGAGGCTATATAGAAGATGAGCGGCACTTCTTGATGTATTGCCCAGGGTACGATAACATTAGAAATGAGCTCCATTCTCTCCTTTCAACACACTATGTTGTTTTCAAAAGCCTTAATGATGAGGATAAAATACGGTATTTACTTACCCTAGAAAACGAAAGCACTTCAAAGATAATAGGTAAATACACATATTTAATGTTTCAGAAGAGAAAAGACTTCCTAAATGCAAAATAATTAAAATAATAATTTTATACCAATTGTATTACAAGTAATTGTATGATCTTTTTAGTTAATTAGTTATTCTAGTAGATATCATCACCTTTATTGTAACGAGACCGATACCTCCCTTTGGAGAGTAAGGCGCAATAAAGATTTACTGTTTACTGTTTACTGTTTACTCACTCACTCACTCACTTTACTTACCCTAGAAAACGAAAGCACTTCAAAGATAATAGGTAAATACACATATTTAATGTTTCAGAAGAGAAAAGACTTCCTGAATGCAAAATAATTAAAATAATAATTTTATACCAATTGTATTACAAGTAATTGTATGATCTTTTTAGTTAATTAGTTATTCTAGTAGATATCATCACCTTTATTGTAACGAGACCGATACCTCCCTTTGGAGAGTAAGGCGCAATAAAGATTTACTGTTTACTGTTTTACTCACTCACTCACTCACTCACTCACTCACTCACTCACTGGAACTCACTCACTCAACCCATTGGAACATAGGTGTTATAAAACCGATATATAAAAGAAAGGGTGATAAGCGGTCTCCAGCAAATTATAGAGGAATCACATTGACGAGCTGTTTAGGAAAACTATTTACATCAATCTTACAATCCAGGCTGAACAAGTTTATCGAACAACATAACATCCTCAATCCAGAACAGTTTGGATTTCGCCCAAATTCCCGAACAACAGATAGTTTATTCATCCTACAGCAACTCATTAAGAAGTATACAAAACAACATAAGAAACTTTATGTTGGCTTCATCGATTATGAAAAAGCGTTTGATAGCGTGTGGCAGTCCGGGCTGATCTATAAAATCTACCAATATGGAGTTAAAGGCAAATTCTTTAAAGTCATTAAATCAATGTATTCGTCGATTAAAAGTTGCGTCAAAACTGATGAAAGCTCTATCACAGAAATGTTCTCATGCAACAAAGGAATAAGGCAAGGTGATGGCTTAAGTCCAGTTTTATTTTCATTATTTATGAATGACTTACCGCAATACTTTAGGGACAACCATTGTCCAGGAGTAATGATTGGAAGCCGTTCTCTAAATTGCCTCATGTATGCTGATGATTTGTTAGTTTTAAGTCCCTCTCCAGAAGGACTACAGAAATCGATTAACGTCATTAAAAAGCACGCAGAGGAATGGAAGCTGAAGGTGAATACCAAAAAATCAAATATCATCATCTTTAGTGGGAACGGTCAAACCAAAAACAAGGAAATTTTCCAATATGGTTCAGAAGCATTACCTATCGTCGACAAACAAACATATTTGGGAATAGAAATGACCTCATCTGGTCGCTATACCTACGCAAGGGACATCCTTAGCAAAAAAGCTTATAAAGTTCTTGCGACAGTGAAACGATTGTTCTCCAATTCGGATACGACCACAATTACAATTAAGAATAAGCTTTTTGATGCCCTTGTCAAACCTATACTACTATATGGATGCGAAATATGGGGACCGGAGCTATTATCATATAAGACCCATTTTGACAAAAGCACTATCGAACAAGTCCATATCAAGTTCTGTAAACAAACACTAAATACCCCATGGTACACAGAGAACATTGCCTGTAGGGCAGAACTTGGACGTTACCCTTTAAGTATAGACATAAAAGCTTCAATATTTAGTTACTCGCTTAGATTACAGCATAAAACAGTCAACCCTCTATTAAAGGAAGCCTTTCATCACGCAAAAAGTCACAGCCAATTTTTTGATGTATTAAATAATGACGAAACTATACGAATGCACTCTATAGGCAATACATCAAGCCAACTACACATTAAGAATGCTCGTTCCTCCATAAAGAATCAGCTTAAAAAGGACTACATTCGAAATTGGCTGAAGGCTCGCAACAACACTTCCGAAGGCTCTAGAGAGAAATTTACACACAAAGAAGTCAAATTCGACTACCAATTGGAAGACTATCTCAAAACTATCAGAAACCCAGCACATAGAATAAGTATGACAAAATTGCGTCTGGGGGTTCATAGCTTGCGAATACAGACTGGGAAATACGAAAATAGAGGTGCACCAATCCCAGTAGATGGAAGAACGTGTTTAGTCTGCAATAGAGGCTATATAGAAGATGAGCGGCACTTCTTGATGTATTGCCCAGGGTACGATAACATTAGAAATGAGCTCCATTCTCTCCTTTCAACACACGATGTTGTTTTCAAAAGCCTTAATGATGAGGATAAAATTAGGTATTTACTTACCCTAGAAAACGAAAGCACTTCAAAGATAATAGGTAAATACACATATTTAATGTTTCAGAAGAGAAAAGACTTCCTAAACGCAAAATAATTAAACTAATAATTTCATACCAATTGTATTACAAGTAATTGTATGATCTTTTTAGTTAATTAGTTATTCAAGTAGATATCATCACCTTTATTGTAACGAGACCGATACCTCCCTTTGGAGAGTAAGGCGCAATAAAGATTTACTGTTTACTGTTTACTCACTCACTCACTCACTCACTCACTCACTCACCCAGCTTCAATATTTAGTTACTCGCTTAGATTACAGCATAAAACAGTCAACCCTCTATTAAAGGAAGCCTTTCATCACGCAAAAAGTCACAGCCAATTTTTTGATGTATTAAATAATGACGAAACTATACGAATGCACTCTATAGGCAATACATCAAGCCAACTACACATTAAGAATGCTCGTTCCTCCATAAAGAATCAGCTTAAAAAGGACTACATTCGAAATTGGCTGAAGGCTCTAGAAAACGAAAACGAACCCACGAAAACCCGAAACCCGAAACCCGAAAACGTACCCTAGAAAACGAAAGCACTTCAAAGATAATAGGTAAATACACATATTTAATGTTTCAGAAGAGAAAAGACTTCCTAAATGCAAAATAATTAAAATAATAATTTTATACCAATTGTATTACAAGTAATTGTATGATCTTTTTAGTTAATTAGTTATTCTAGTAGATTTCATCACCTTTATTGTAACGAGACCGATACCTCCCTTTGGAGAGTAAGGCGCAATAAAGATTTACTGTTTACTGTTTACTGTTTACTCACTCACTCACTCACTCACTCACTCACTCACTCACTCACTCACTCACTCACCCAGCTTCAATATTTAGTTACTCGCTTAGATTACAGCATAAAACAGTCAACCCTCTATTAAAGGAAGCCTTTCATCACGCAAAAAGTCACAGCCAATTTTTTGATGTATTAAATAATGACGAAACTATACGAATGCACTCTATAGGCAATACATCAAGCCAACTACACATTAAGAATGCTCGTTCCTCCATAAAGAATCAGCTTAAAAAGGACTACATTCGAAATTGGCTGATGGCTCGCAACAACACTTCCGAAGGCTCTAGAGAGAAATTTACACACAAAGAAGTCAAATTCGACTACCAATTGGAAGACTATCTCAAAACTATCAGAAACCCAGCACATAGAATAAGTATGACAAAATTGCGTCTGGGGGTTCATAGCTTGCGAATACAGACTGGGAAATACGAAAATAGAGGTGCACCAATCCCAGTAGATGGAAGAACATGTTTAGTCTGCAATAGAGGCTATATAGAAGATGAGCGGCACTTCTTGATGTATTGCCCAGGGTACGATAACATTAGAAATGAGCTCCATTCTCTCCTTTCAACACACGATGTTGTTTTCAAAAGCCTTAATGATGAGGATAAAATTAGGTATTTACTTACCCTAGAAAACGAAAGCACTTCAAAGATAATAGGTAAATACACATATTTAATGTTTCAGAAGAGAAAAGACTTCCTAAATGCAAAATAATTAAACTAATAATTTCATACCAATTGTATTACAAGTAATTGTATGATCTTTTTAGTTAATTAGTTATTTAAGTAGATATCATCACCTTTATTGTAACGAGACCGATACCTCCCTTTGGAGAGTAAGGCGCAATAAAGATTTACTGTTTACTGTTTACTCACTCACTCACTCACTCACTCACTCACTCACTCACTCACTCACTCACTTACTCATTCATTAATTCATTCAGTTATCCATTCATTCACTTTATCAAGTACACAAAAGTATTTACGGGAAGAGGACTAGTGTTGGTTTCCAATTTTGCAAAGAAAAAAAATGTGAAGAAAGGAATTCAAATTCAACCACTACCACCTTTTTACACAACTTCAAAAGAAAAGTAAAAATATGTGGTACAAATTCCATTAACTAATTTTGATCTTATCGATTGGTGTAAACATACCTCTAAAATGTGTGTTGCAAGAGATGAAAAAATGCAATTCAGCAAGTGAAAAAAAATCAAAACAAAACAGGACCGAAAATCGTGCAAGACATATCCTCTAAGGAGATTTGATTTTTCAAAAAATTGTTAAACCAAATTTCAAGGTTGGTGATAACGTAAGAATATTAAATTCAAATGTTAAATATTTGATAAAGGTTACCAGCCAAATAGCACAGAGAAGATTTTTATTGTGAATACAATAACATTTTTAGACTTGAAAAAGTCATTAGGGAAGGTAATAATAAAGTACTTGTAAAAAGGAAAGGTTGTCCAGAAAAAGAGATCAGTTTTTGGGTAAAGTTATCTCATTTGGCAAAATTGTCATAAGAATTGTCAGCAAGAATGAACTTTTAAGATGGTGTTTTCCGGTTGTTGACCTTGCCCACAGGGCCCCAGAATGAGCCACCGGCAGGAGCCCATCACCTGGAGCCTCAATCTCCCATATAAACCCTTAGAGACAACCTTTGCCCGTATCTTTTTATTTTTAGACGTTCGAATTCCCGCGAATTCATTATGCCGTCCAATCAGAACAAAGTTATTGTATTACGTCACAAGCAGTCACGCACTAGTGATCGCGTTCGTCTTACAAAATATTCTAAAAATAAAAAGATACGGGCAAAGGTTGACTCAAGGATATAGTCTGGATGGAGGCTCCGGGTGATGGGCTCCTGGCCACTGGCTGTTTTCCTTGGAGTAAATATAGGCACCAAGACTCCTTGGAGTATTCATCGACCGTGACTGTTACATCTGCACTGACATAAAAAAAAATATTGGTGCTAGTGTGATGCTGTTAATCAATTATTTATCTGCTTTCTGTTGCATTTCCTTCCAGTGCCATTCAACTGATTTCTCTGGTGCTCTCTTGGTGTCTTATTGATGTTGGCTATATAAGAAATAAATTTATGCAAGTAGCTCACCATACCAATGAACCTCTGGAGAGATGATTTATTATGAGGTACTGGCATATTTAAAATGACTTGACCTTTGTCTTGATTAGGTCTCAAGCCATCAGTCCCAAATACGTGTCCGACATGTGTGACTCTTTGCTTGTAGAACTTGCACTTCTCCTCATTGAACTTCAAATCAGTTTTCTCTGCCCTCTGCAACAGAGCTTCTCTAAAGTGAGATCTTGCTCTTGTATATTCTTGCCCCAAGTCATCAGCAATCACCTCACATCCCGCTACATGCGTGCATCACACTCATGGCCCTCTGGAATACTTCAAGGGCTGACACCAAACCAAACAGTAACCTTTTAAATTTCAATCTGGCAAAAGGTGTATTGAACGTGGTAAACCAGGTGCTTTCTTCTGCCAAATTGATCTGGTAGAATCCTGATGTGGCATCCAGTGTCGAGAAAACCGCGGCTTCTGAAACACTTGCCGCTACTTCTTCCATATTTCTGAGTGGATAATGTTCTCTCTCACTGCTTTATTCACTGCTTTTTTCAAATCCACATGTAGCTTCTTCACTACCACAATCAGACTCACCCATTTTGTGGGCTCCTCAACTTTACTTATCATGTCCATTCCTTCCATTCTGCCCAGTTCAGCTTTCACTTTGTCCCTTTTGGACTCACCTTGGTACGTAGTAGGTGAAATACACGAGTGTAAGAACTGTTTCGAGAGTGAAGTTTTGAGTTATGTTTCTTCGGGATTTTCTCGTTATAAATTGATGGCAAACAGTAGAGAAACAGATACTGGTGCATGTGATACAATTTATTAAATATGAGGAAATTAAAAAAAAAAAGACTCATTCGTCACGAAATTGTCTAGTTTCCACGATTGACAAGGGTTTCCAAAAATATTACCGAATCTTCGTCAACTGTGAGATCTTTGACAACTTTACGCTGGTCTTTCATATAAAGGATTCGAAATAATTAATGTCCATTTAACAAAAGACCAAAGCGAACATAACGATATCAGACAATACCAGAAACCCATAAGGGTTGAAACGTGTTGCGCGCGTTCACAGCTTCCGAATATTCAGTACGAACTGATTGGTTGAATGTTTCAGTGCAAAGTACCATATTTGGAAACCCCTCGCTCTTGTTGTTCCAAATATAGGACTTAGCAAATTGAATATTCAGAAGCTTGTTTCCCAGCACACAAGGGGCTGTTACACGTTTCAACCCTTCTGGGTTTCTGAAAATACCTAATTAGCAAGGCCTAATCAGAATACATTTAACAATGGTTCTTTTGTCATCCTCAATTTTAGTCCGGTATATGAATGTCTACGTGAATTTTATTATCTGGAGTAGAAAAGTACTTCATGCAATATTATTTACAAATAGAACAGTTCTCTGACAATTTTTTAACCCAGACGTCATGTACACAATTGATGAATTGGCAAGAGGAGTTGTTGGTAAGACCAAAGAGTTACACTTAATTTTGCTTTAGATGCTATACAAATGCTTAATTTTCACTTGAAATTTTATCAGACTGGTGATATTCTGTTTGTTTAATTAGCGGGTATCTAATGCTGAGAGTAGTATCTCGCGAAATATGCTCCCAATTTGGCATGCCCCCAAACCCCTTTCAAAGGATGGGCTTGATGCTGGGAAAAGATCAAACAAAAACCCTGGACCACCCCTGGTTAGGTGGGACAGTAGGCAGGCTGGTCGGACGGTAAGTTATGAGGAAGGGACGTTGGAATGTTATTTACGTTGATGCATTGGTAAAACCTACCTCCTAACATTTTGCCACCCTTACAAATAACGCTGGCAAATCTAGTTGTCGGCATCTCTTCGGATTTGTTCCCAATCACATCATGAGCGCATTCCATCACGTTTTTCTCGTTTCCAGTGCAATGAAGATATGTTAGCCACACTGGTCCAAAAAATGGACCGTAAACTCTGTTCTTTAGAGCTACTTCTGCGCCATCTTGGTAACCAAGCTGTCGACAAACCACAGTGGCGTCATTCATATCCCAATTGTCGCTGCTGATCGATCCCCAGACTCCCCCGTAAAAGACTTCAACACGACCAGCATTTGGTAGCGTGGAACCTTGCAGACGTATTGGAATATCTAAAGAAGTGCAGACGTGTTAACATTTCTCCTCTCAACCTCCACAGAAAAAAAAAATGAGAAACTACAGTAGCCTGCCGAACATGAAAACAAATTCATATATGAATTACAGAAAATGAATCAACAGCGAGAAAGCCGACCGAAGAAGTATCTACTGGCCCATGCGGGGCTTAAAACAAAGTTTCTTTTCTTTTTGTTATGTTTTTTTTGTTTTTCCGAAACTGGAGTTGAACAGCAATATCATTCACTTATCCGATTTACCTATCTGACCAGTAAACATACTTTGCCCTTCCACAAGAATAGAGAAGAATGTTCAAAATGTGAATCACAATCATTCCCATTCAAAAGTACATAATATAATCCAAACTTTTAACTGCGAGAAATTAAAGTCGTCGCACTTAGATTAGCAGTTGCAAGGACGCAGGTTTAAAATGCAGGGCACGGGTCACGAGTCACAAGTTCATTTGAATCCTGGTCTGTTGTAGCCTGCGAGCAAGCTCTCCGATGGACCGGGGTTGGGGGTAGAAGGAGAGCCTTCCCGCATGGCTTTGTATTTTGAATTTCGCGTCCAAATTTTGGATGCAATTTACTGATTGGCTGAAATTAAATTACTGGTGACGTCACTATTGACATGCTCCGACAACAAGAAAGCCACTTCGCTTCGCAGAGACAAAGTGATCAGAAATGCGTATGAGAAAATCGTAGAATGTTGCAATATTACCGTAACTTAACGCGATGTAAGGGCTTCTCTGCTGGAAGGAAAGCACGCTCTGTCTCTGTTAGCCACAGGATTCTGAAGTTTAGTTTTCCAACTATTTTTAGCAGTGGTCAAAGTACAACGAGGGCGACATCAAGTCACCGTGGTAGTTTCCTGGCCTCTACAAAAAGACTATCGCTGATCACATTTTGACAGAAGCTTGGGCCTTTCGGCCTATTACGATTCCCGTTGTTTTAAGTTACTGTGCTAAATATTTCCCTGACGAACGAAACACATTTTCCGTGGAGATGGACTTCGACGAATTACAGTTACAGTTTTTGGGAGTTTCCGCTTCCAGCAATTTGAATTACACATCGCGTGGCTTAGTGTTTATATTAATGTTTACTTCGGGTGTGCGCTGATTGGCAAATTTTTGAAAGCTCGCTCAGCGTGAAACACATACATACATACTTAATTGACCGCTCCCCACAGGGGCTTTTCAGGGCCAATGAAACACAAAGAAACGGACTGACAACAACAACTGTTAAGAATCCCAACTGGCCGGAGGCAAACCAGTTGGCTATTTACAAGTGCAGCTGGGAAGTTGAACCAGGGACTATCAGGAACAAATTCCACGAGTGGTCAGAGCGGGTCTTGAACCCGGGATCCCCGGATCTCAAGGCAAGCGCCACTGCCACAGGAGGCGGCATTCAAAATTCGGAGGGATGCGTGCAGGCTTTCTTTCTCTCCCGCCGCAGAGAGAGAGACTGCTCGCAGGCTAGGTCTGTTGACAAAGGCAAAACTTATCAAATGCAAATTGTGATACCATGGCATTATGAACTTTGAGTACACGGTAGAAGGCACGAAGATTTCAACTGATTCGAGCCGTACAACCAAGGATGGTCGAGTCTAGGATGTCTTTGGAGGAAGTGAGAAATTCGCTTTTTTTCTGGCTTGTAGGAGGCTCGATTAGGGAAGGGGGGTTTCTTGAAGAATACGAATCCTTTTCGGGAATCTGAGATCATAAAAAATAACGCTACGGCTAGCTCTGTGACATTTCTTTACGGATCTTCCCCTCTGACATAGTGGTTTCAAATCTAACAAGTTCCACTGGATGGCACTAGATAGAAAACAAGCGCATTTGACCGACAGTCGCTATTTTACCGAGAGATTTCTCATGACTGAACTCACAATGTTTCGCTATGATTTCCATTTCACCGATTGGTAAATCAAGATAAACAGAATCGAATGCATATTAAACCAATTGGGCACTCAGTTTTAAAGGCACAATAAAAGAAAAAAGGGTTTAAAAAAAGTGGAAATTACGATATGTGGAAGATGTGGAAGACCTTTTTCTGTTTTCACCATACTCCTAACGACAAGACGTCCCATAATCACAACGGGCAAATGTCACGCTTTTTTGTTCACCTGATATAACACTTACCAACCCAGCCTGGAACCCAGAATTGCATTATATGGCGGGAATTCTTCTTTGCATTGGATAGGAAGTAAGAACATTAGAGCTGAGGTAAGTTGAAAGAAACATAATTTTCACTGTTTGCATTAACAGTTAGATATTAATTGACCTACTATTTTTAAATAAGGCGAAGGAAATGAACGAGGGAACTACTACAAGTCACTGTTAACGGCAAATGTGATGCAGGTTCCGTTGATCTCGCCCGCTAAAAAGCAATTCCATTAAATTTTTGCATCTAATCTTTTTTTCCAATTTGATCTCCTTCTTTGAATATTGTAAATATGTTATTACCTTGTTTTACGCAGATGAAGGAAAACATGATGAATTGTGAAGTACTGCACGAATATTAATTGAACCTAAGCTTAATTTATTTATTATTTATTTTATTAACTTATCTGTGACTTGAGACCCGTGACCCGTGACCTGTGACCCCTGACCCGACACCTGCATTTTAAAAACCTGCCGGGAAAAAGGCTTCAAGGCTTGAACTAACCGAATGCCGTGCAATCGCGCAAGGAGTTCAAGTTATATCCCGTAAGAGGTGAATAAAATGAACATGTCATGTCCATTGAGGAGTTCAGATATATATAAAAATTCACAAATTCTAAAATCACTTTCAGCGCACCTTAAAGAGGACTGAAAAGCTTATCTTTAAAGTTTCCAGTGAATGATTTACTTTCAAAAATCTAGACAAGCCATTTTCTATAAAAGTAGCAGAAATTGAATTTGATCTGTAAAAAATGTCGCGTTGCTGTCCTTCAAAACAATCGTAGATAACAAGTTAACAGAATCTTCTCACTATCCGTCTTACGTGAAATGAGTTAAAGGGAAAGTACGGTCTAGAGAAAGTTTCTCTGAATCGAAAGTTCTTTACCTGTATTGTCATACTTGACCACTCATTTGGACTAAATGTGTTTAATTAGCCAACAATAACGCTTCAAAAATAGACAAATTTAAATTGAAATCCGCCATCTATGTTTTTGTATGTGCAAACGAGGCTATGACGTAGCAATAGTCAATGATTTCTCCGGATGACTAAATGTACTTGATTTAAAGAAGAAAACACAGGCGAGGAGAGCAATGCTTTGTAGACTTGAATCTTACTCCAGAGGCTAAAGTGTATTGATATTGGCTCCACCTCTGAATAGATTTACCTCGCGGTCGTTAAACAGGGTTTTATGTGTGAGTTATATGCAGGAGTTTTACAAAGCCAAAGGGAGCTTTCAGTGCTATCCCGCGCACATGGTTGTGAAATAGATTCCTTGAAATGAAGTTTAATCTGTCTACCGTGGCACATTTCAAGTTACGTTTATCAGCGCATAACAGCGAAAGTCGTCTATATATAACTTGATTCAGTTTTCTCGCTCCAATATAATGATACCAAGACCAATATTCATACACCTGAGGATCCCGCTTGAAGTCCTCCTAGGTAAAATGACAGACCCCGCCATTGTTTTGTTGACTAGAAAATCTATAAGTATTAAGTGACTTGAGCTGCTGCCGCACTTATGGCCTACATGGCCTACTACCTATTGAACCACAAGAACGTTAACCATAGTTCATCTTACATTTGAATTTCTCGAAGCAGAAAGGTCACACAACATTGAGAAAAGTGATCGCGGAACGAAGAGTTTCGTAAGATCGAACACGTGTGTTGACTATTGCTACGTCACAACACGTCATATGGTATAAGATGGCGCTCTCCAAGTCACGTAAGAGGCAGCTTCAAAGTGCTCTTGTCACATTTTCCTAGGAAAAAGTTTTCGTAATTTAGAGAAACTTTTTCTAGACCGTACTTTCCCTTTAATTGTTCACTATGTTTCTTGAGCGCTCTTTGTTTCACGCAGCTGTCAATTACTTAGTAAATAAACCCGTTCGGGCAGCTGGCATATTACGCTTAATGCTAATAATGTCCGGGGCCGAGAGATTGTTCAAAAAATGAATATTTGACCACGAAGCGAAGCTTCGAGAGCTGCCAATGTGAAATTTTGAGGACAATCTCTCATCCAAGGACATTATCAGCCGACAGGAAGGGGTTTATTTCTTTCATAACCCTCTCCCACTAATTTTCATTCCGAGCGAAAACCGCTCTTTAAAAGCTTATTTATGTGATACTACTGCGACTACTACTACTACTACTACTACTACTACTACTACTACTACTACTACTACTACTACTACTACTAATAATAATAATAATAATAATAATCATAGTAATAATAACAATAATAATGATAATAATAACAATAATAATAATAATAATAATAATAACAATAATGATAATAATTATAATTGGTTGGACCAATATTAAACTCGTATTAAAGGCCCATTTTCACCCTAGACGCAATGCAATCGTTGTTTATTGTTTTGAACATCGAATGGTGTATTCCGATTGGTCAACTAGTTTTGTCGCGCCAGTTTGTGCTGTTGAAAACAAGAAATATCGCCATTAGCCTGATCGTCGTGTGAAACCGCTAAAATTGTCTTTTATCTTTATGGAGTCGACTGATTTAGACATTGGAGAATCACCAAAGCGGGATTTTTACGGTTGGGCTATTCATCAAAGGAATATAACAATTCTGCAGCGAACGAGCAAGGTGACATTGTTTCATTGCTGAATTGCACGATTACTTTATTTAAACTTACTTTTACTTTGTCAGTTTCGATTTGTTAGGATACCTGGAAAGCAGAAGTAAAATGCTCTTGTAAAGTTGCTTGTGCTCAAAAGAGTGGCAGACGTTGCTGTCTTTGTGGAGCGGCGAGCAAACTTCGCCTCGGCAATTCGTCATGTTGTTCGATGCTATCTTCGAGTCCAAATAGAAATGTTTTAAGCAAATATGACATTTATGACAGCATTTAATTACTCTCTACACTTGCTTGACCATAGGCTCGAATATTCCACCCATACGTGGGGATGAAGGGGGATTGAAGAACCACGCGATTCCTCCATGAGCGAGCTCTCTAGTAATCTGTTGTTGACTCGATCCGTTGTCCGAACGCATTGTCTCAGGATTGCCCCTTATTCCACAAAATCGTCTCAAAGCCATGATAAAGGAATCAGTGCTTAAGTCGCCTGCTAGCACTACGGGAATCACGCGGGTGGTCAAACATGTAAAAAGGAATCCCCATCCCTTTTCAGCAACTCTTCCTGTCTTTACCTTCAGCGGACCAAAATAGTCCACGCCAGTGTTCGCGAACGGAGGCTCACCAAAGGCGAGTCACTCTTCGGGCAAGGAAGCCATAGGAGGCACGTTTAGTTTTGCTCTTCTCCTTTTTGTAGTGAAGACAGTCATTAACGATCTCTCTGACGAATGATTTCCCTCGTGGAATCCAGTATTGCTGGCGCACATGAGTCAATGTGAAGGTCGTGAAGATCTTGAACTAATAATTACGTCAATGGATGCGTTGGTGAGAGGGTTGCATGGTGTTTTGCTTCAAAAGGTACGCAAGCTTTGTTTAGTCGGCACCGACTCTGATCACTTCTTCCATAAGGAATGGTTGCAGTGGACTCTTACTCGAGAGTGCTCGATTTGCTTCAAGATCCTTATACTATTCCCATTCTACTAAAAACATAGTACGGCTGGTCCACGTTGTTAGGACTGAGGCCCTGACTTCCAATTCACTCTTGTTGACTTGCAAGTCTCGGCCATTTCTCCTCAGGTAGCGTCAAAAATTGAGGACCGCTGATCCACCGACATTTTGGAGTTAGTTCGTGAATCTCCTTCCCTCTCGTACAATCGCCAGCTACGTTCATTGTGCCAGGAATGTGATGCCACTGATTGATGTCTAATTTGGAGGTTATTTCGGCGACCCTGTGTGACACAACGCTGAATCTTCTCTGGACCTTGCTGAGGTAGTGCAATACGATCTTGGAATCGCTCCAAAAATACGTTTCGTTAACTTCAAAGTCGATCTCTTCAAGTATCTTGATTTTCAGTCTACCAGCAACAACCGCAGCTCCAAACTTGGTATGGTAAATGTCTTGATCGGTGTTAGTCTGGTCTTGCTTATAACAAAGCTCACGTTGACGTGTCCACGAATAACCGTGCGGAAGTAGGCAACCGCTCTGTAAGCGACTTCAGATGAATCACTTTGGCACTCGTCATGATGAAAGCCGTACCATCGAGAGAATGGATGAGCTGCGAAGTTATCAAACCGCCCTTCCAAACTTGCCACTGTCGGAGCATGTCGTCGGGCAGCACTTCATCCCACTCGATCTGACGCCCCCAAAGTTCTTGAACGATCAGGGCAAGGGATCGGGCGAGGCCAAGAGGCGAGGCTAAGAGGATCGAACACACTGCTTGTGGCACTCAAAACACCTCGCTTAGTACTGGAAAATTCACTTTTCACTGGATTCAGACTCAAAAAGCCCTGTTCTGCATGCCATTTGATGCCAGGGGCTCTTCCCTGGGGTAACTCATTACGATCAAGATTGATGGTGTCACAAGCTATTTCAGAAATAAGGATTGCTGATAAAACTTCTCGACTGTCTGACATCCACTTTGTGACTCGAAATCCTCCGGTTACCAAGATTTCTATCAGCTGCCTGGCTAGCACTGTGGCTTCATCCGAGTTCGGCTTTGAGGCCAATAGGTCATCAATGCCATGTAGAAATTTTCTTTATGGCATAAATCGCATCTTCACTGAATTTTTCTCGCTGGTCAAGAGCATTTCTCCGTAACACATAGATTGCACAACATGACAAGTCGACCGAGCCAAAGACGTGAACCGTCATATGATATTCGTCCGAATTCTTTGTTTCATCTAAATCTCTCCACAAGAAGTGCAGTGAATCTCTGTCTGCTTCAGAAACGTTAACTTGATGGAACATTGTTCAATACGAAATCGTCAAGAGGATTCCAACCAAAAATTGTTTAATAAATCAGGACCGGTCAAAAGCTGACCATTCAACGAAATGCCATGAAACTTTGCTGGGGCGTCAAAAACCACGCGGACTTTGTCAGGCTTGTTGGAGTTCAGCTCTGCATGGTGTGGTAAGTACTACGTTCTTAAAGATGTTAATTTGGCCTCTTCGTATGTCATCTTTTTTGCGTGTCCTCTATTGACGTAATCATTTATGACTTTGTCGTATTTTTCCGCCAGTTCTGGATCCTTCTTGAGCTTACTTTCGATCGAGTGGAGTCTTGAAACGTCCACAGCACGGTTTTTTGGTATGATTGGCTGACCTTTCCATAGCAACGGTGTTTTATAGTGACCCCGCTCTGTCTCTGTACTAATCTGCAAGACAGCCAGGGCCCTTTCGTCTTCAACGGACAGGGTGGCTTCTGAGGGATCTTGCTTCGTCGCAGAAGAGCCAACCTCCCAAAATCGTTCACTGAACTTATTATTGCAGAGGGAGCCCTTCGATTGTTGTAAGAAGGTTTGCATTGATTGTTTCACACAGTCCTTTGGGTGTGTTTCCAAAGAGGGTCCACCCAAGGGGTTCTTAATGGCGATGGGCTCGTCCACTCGTCCCTGGCGGACTTCGAGGTGAATCAGCAGGTAGGCCATATCAGATCCAACTAGAAGCATTACTTCGGAACGGTCAAGATCAAGTAAGTCGATACCCGATTAAATAACTCCACTGTTCGATGGCTGCCCTTTTCGGCAGTTTGACGGACGGGATGTTAAGCTTGTCAATACCCCACCCTGCGTTCACCATTACTGGTATTGAATGATCTTTAGACGAGAGACCAAAACTCACTTTATTCAGACACTGAGTCTTCACATCATTGTCAACCGTGCTCAGGTTAAGTTGGTAGGCTTCACCAACGAGTTGTCGGTGGTCTGCTAAGTGCCTTTTGACAAGGGTTGAGTCACTTCCAGGATTGAAACCGCGTACATGTTGACTAGTTTTCCTTAGCTATGGATCTGAACTGGTAAGACTTGAAGGAGGACTTTTCATCGGGGCTTAACACAAACCTGGTGGACTTGGGGAAGGCCCGGAATGTCGAGCAACTTCTTTCGGAGGAACTGATGTCTTGGGTCTGCTACTGTGGGTGTCCATTGGATAATCAGTATTTGAATGTGCTTGGTGACCTTCGTGTAACAGTGTGTCATGGGGTAGACCACAATGTTCCTTCAAAGAGCGTTTTTTTTACTGCGACAGAATTTCGCCTGATGGTTTCTCTTTAAGCAATTGAAACAGATTTTGTTCCCAAGCAATTTTTCGTCTTTCTTGGAGTTGCTTGGACTTAAACACAGGACAATACGCAACAGGATGCCTTTCTCGGCAAACAACACACTTTTTCCTATTCTACTGAGCGTTCCTTTCTGCCTCTTTTTTTGAAAGTTGGCCTGACCTTACCTTGAGTTGTACGAACCATTGCTTTCTCTCCGAACTTCCGTGAGAAGCACTGTCGCCATGGCCAGGGGATGCAACTAAGGATTTTGCTTCAGATAAGTGATGACATTGCTTTCCCCTGGCACTTCGTAGTGGAGCTCTGCGCCACTGGTAAGGGGATGTAATTTGATGCTTGATTTTGGTTTGACAGACCTCTGCTTCTTGCTCCATTCCTCGCATATAGAATCCTCCAGGGGGTTAAACAAGGTGTCAACTCGTTTATGCAACCATCTTTCAAATTCGACCAGGTTGGACTTACACGACCATCTATGTGCTCATACCATCTTACTCTTAGGTGGAGCGGTAGTAGTATACTTGCTCTGCTGAGATACTCCGGAGTTCGGAGTATAGTCGACTGACCCATCTGCACACAACACGTCGTACCTGTTTTCCCTTGGTAAAAGTAGTCACACAAGGCTTGTCTGTCATTCGAAGGCTCAAGGATACCGTCCAGCTTGTTGCTTAGGTAAGCGCTGTTGCAACACTGTTAGGGTTTCCAAACTGGTGTTTCAATGCCTTTAGGACGGCTGCATGGCTATGACTTGTCACACCTAGACTTTCTATCACTTAGCCTCACCATCGAGGTTTTGAAATAGGTAAGCCATCCTATCTAAATCAGCGAGTGTCGTCTTGTTGTGTATTTGGTCACGAAATCTCTCAATAAACTTTGGCCAATCGATTGGTTAGCCTGTGAACTTGAAGAGTTCAAGCGTTGGTAATCGCTGCTGTTCTTGTGCTCACAAGAGAGCTACGCTTGAGTCTGTTTGCAAGCTATCAGAGGTCAAGCGGAAGACAGTTTCTTGATCCTCTATGAGATCGTCAATAAATGAATCTACTATTTCTTCAGCTTGGGATGAATGATACTTAGTTGTTACTTGGGTACTACCACTTGGGTAGGGAGTTGACGCCTCTCAAGTAACGGGAGCCCATCGTGCCATGAAAGATGGTTGAGAGCAATAAATGGAAAACGCGCACTTTGATTCACAAGAGGCCCAAGCTAAGTCGCCACTACAAAAAGTACTGTAAGTTGATGTCAAAGGGATACTTGTAGCCCTTCCCAGGGCTTATCCATCATTAAGCTGCCCGCAGTTAGCTTCCGGCTCGAATAGTAGTCCATTTTTCGACCGCATGGTCCACATACCCTCGTGCGTGATCATGGGAACTTACATATCTACAAAACGGAATAGACAGCGGCGGGTCCGATAGTAATAATAATCACTTTATTTAAGGTGGCTGGAAGCAGTTTCACCACTATTAACAGACCTTCTTATTCCAAGGGTTATAACTTCTATACTGTATCACGTAACAGCAATGTTATGGTACCACGTGAAACACCAATTATTGATTAAAAATGCGCCCACTATTGTTTCGCAATATGTTATCATAGCAACGTGAAAGGACTCCAAAAATTTCGATATTTCCTCTTCACTTGCTTATATCTCAAAAATGAATTTGGCGACTCCTACTCTTTATTGTAGGATAGTAATTAGCAATCTGAGATTGAAGTATCAGAAAAGTTTTAAAAAATAAGGGAGTCAATTCAGAGCTACCTTAATTTTTTTGCAAATTTAAAAATGGGTGTCACCGAGTTTATTTTTGAGATATAAGCAAGTAAAGACGAAATATAGGGTATGTTTGGAGAGCTTTCATATTGACATGTTAATCTATGACGTCACAACAGTGGGCGCATTTTGTTAAGCAATAATTGGTGTTTCGTGTGGTACCATAACATTGCTGTTACGTGATACAGAGTTGTAGGGACAACCCTTGTGATAAGATCTAGAAGGTTTCTTAAAAGTAGTCTCAAAGTTGTTTAACTGTGCACGACTACTCTACAAATTGGGGAGACTACAAATTCACTGAAATCACAACAAATCAAATCAAATGTTGGTTTTTGAGGAGAAGGGAAAACCGGGATATGCGGGTAAAAACCTCTCGGATCAGCGCAGAGTACCAACAAACTCAGCCCACATATGGCGCAGAATCCGGGAATCGGTCTCGGGAAACATTAGAGGAAGGCGAGTGCCACAGTCTAAAACATAACTGAACGAAGATACGCGAAGCTTCTTGGAAAGGGAAAGCACATAAAACGATGTAAAATAGACCGCAAAACAATACCCTTCGTGAAAGATCTTTGATTCGGGAAGAACGCTTAGATTCGATATTTTTGCGCCGCCCACGCAGGATATACACAAGTTTTAACTTATTCGTCGATATATATAAATTTGCAGAGGTCAAATTATAATTTGCGAGAGCAGAAGAAGGAAATATTCACGGTTTGGTGCCAAAAGAAAATAAAACGACAGTAGAACCTTACATCATCACGTTGGAGCTGAAATTTGCTCTTTTTGTCATGCCATCTTGCACATGCGCAGTCGTTTTGCAGCACTGTCATCGAGAAGCGGTTTTACTAACGTTTTTCAGCCAAAACATTACACTGCAGGCTTCGCAAAGGATAAAGGAAAATGATTTTGGTTCATTAGATGGAATTTAAAACCTTAAAATCGCTGAAAAGGTAAGATTATTTTCGAAGTGATAAATGTGCATAACATCACCTCATGTTTGCTCGAACATCTTTACCTTGATTACATGTGCAGCGAATTGTTTTATCCTCTGCGATAAATCTTCCGTCGAAAAATCGGTTATTTGGGTGCTTTTTGGCAAAAAGAGGTTAATTACTCGTAATGCGATCTGTCTCGTTGCCGTAGCAACGGGTCGCAGATTTGACACTTATGTCGAGATATTATATTACACATTGATCGCTAATCTAATTACGTAAAGAAATCAGAAAATATTAGTGCCTGGTCAGTTTTCGGTCACGTTTTTGTCCAAGAAAGCTAATAAAACGAGGAAGATTTTTCTTATCTACTCAAAAATTCGTAATTAACGTTAAAATGGGAAAATTTGAGTGGGAAACTGATTTTAGTGATTTTTTTTTTTAATTTTTTGTCTTTCGACTTTCTTTTTTGTAAATATTTTAGCTTTCTGTAAAATAAGTTACATGTTTTTGGAAAGCTTATTTTCTTAGCTTAAAAATGATAAACATATATCAAATACAAGGTGTTACAAATGAACCCACTGGGAACTCGGAAAAATCCGAGCCCCAGATGGGATTCGAATCCACGACCCTAAGTGATCTAGTACGGATGCTCTAACCACTGAGCTCCTGGAGACTCTATGGTGAGCAAGGGTGAAATGTGGGTATTTGACTCGAGGTGCATCACGCAGCCACAGAGTCAAATAACGACTGACAGCATAGCTCATAACTGCATCGCGAAGTCACATTGCGAGCATCATTGAAATACAGTTGCCTGTATTTCTGAGAACGATGCGGCCAACCAACCACCATGATGTATTGCTTTTTAAATATTTGTTGAGAAAGTTTTTCAATTTCGCGCGTTTTTACCGTGGAAGGGTTTAACTTGCTGGCCCTTATGAAGTCTGGAGCGATCGACTAGAAAATTCCCCGCAGAATGCGTCAGCTCTTAATATATATTTATGCAATAAATTTATACAATATATGACAACATGAACCTTGCGTGAAGCAAACATAGTGTGGTGTAAGTAGTTGCCCTATTTCACTACACCACTGATAAAACATTGGGTGCTCAGCCTGAACTTTGCTATGTTGAGCTTATATTAAATTACACCTCGCTCGATTATGTCATCATATATATTTTCCAGAAAACATCTACCCCAAATTATCTATTTTTTTCACCGGAAATTAAACTTGTTGAAATAAACTATACTTGCGCACTTTAGTCAGCCTTTTTAGCGCGCGCGCGGAGCACCATAATTAAGAAAATGTGGTAACCCATCGATGCGAGAAATTTTGGTTTTTTAGCCATGACGTCATCGATCGTCCGTTCGTACGTACGTACGTCCACCCTTCCATGTATGCCAATGTGACCAGTATCATACTAGTTTACAGCATACACCTTTGATATTGGACATCCATGTTTGGATCAATTGACACCCGTCAAAACAAAGTATCCGCTGACGAGTACCACGTGACCATATTGCGGGCTCAAGCTTAGAGCTCACCGAGGTCAGCTGTTTTTCTGGAAGTTGACCGCTGACCCGGTAATGGTTTTCGATTGGGTTGCAGACTCAGCTCAGGTTAACTCACCTAAACATAAACGAGGCTTCATTTTTCGCGCGCTTTCTGTGGCTCGACGCGGATACACGGCCATACTACATCAACCATAGTTCTTACACAGTCAACGCTTTTCGTGTTCAGGTAGAAAACGGTTTGAAAAATGTTTCTTTCTGCATTTTTTTGCTGGTTTCAATCCAGTTTGACATATCATGATAGCTGTGGTCCACACTGTCGGCTCTGCAGTTAATCAAGTGAAGCATCGGAGGGATAAACCACTAGGCCACTAAACCAACCACACTGGATATACATATTTTTACTGTAGAACACATACACAATGTGGCCTTCAGACGGTCGGGTCCGAAGAGACAACTCACTACTCCCTGATGGATCGGTGATCGAACCTGGGTCTCCGGATTACCGGTCGGATGCCTTAACCACTAGGCCACTGGACCAACCACACTGGGAACACATCGATCACCGATCGATCGGGGAGTAGTGACGTGATCCTGATTGCAGGAAATGTGTGAAATTGTCTCCTCGGACCTGACGGTCAGAAGAACATATTGTGTATGTATTGTACAGTAAAAATATGAGTTCCCAGTGTGGTTGGTTCAGTGGCCAAGTGGTTAAGGCATCCGACCGGTAATCCGGAGACCCAGGTTCGATCACCGATCCATCAGGGAGTAGTGAGTTGTCTCTTCGGACCCGACCGTCTGAAGGCCACATTAGTGTATGTGTTAGGGCATCCGACCAGTAATGTGGAGACCCAGGTTTGATTCCTGGCTAAGCCACATTTTTACTTAACAACTTAGTTGTGTTGATTCTGTTCCCAAATTAACCTTGTCTATATATATCTGCAGTAATGAGGACGATAGTTATTGGCGTTCCGTGTATCGTACGCATAGGAACAGCTAAATATTTTGTACTCTCCAGAACAGGATTTGTGACCATCTTTATAAAACAGAATCACTTGACTCTTCAAAACGAGTTTGCTTTTCTCCCATAATAATAAAGATAAAAGTTGAAATTCTCGTTCTGCTCACTTTAGTTTCTTGTTGACGGAAATGATCGCCGGACAAATATCGACGCGGACGGGGGTAATTGCGTGATAACTATCTTGTGATTTTAGACCACGTAACGTAAAGTAGCAAATAAATTCGGGTGAAGATTAAAGGGTGGGTAATATGGCACGTAAGTGGACCACCGCATCCTGTTTGAAAATTCAATCAGATCAAGCAACAAGGAAGTGAACCTTTATGATCATAAACCACTCACCAATATCACCAGAATAAGAATAAGGGGTCTTGCAAACTACTCCCACTCCATAACGGCCTCGGAGGTAGCTGTTAACCATGTCATGATACTGACATTGCTGTAAGGTCTTTTCTGTACCAACACATTGTACCTCAGACATCACAACCGGTCCTGAACCTTCTCCAAAAGCTGAATGGCTCAAAGCAGTAATGACTCCTGGGAAACCTAACTGTCGGCAAACAACTGTAGCTTCCTTTTTTCGCCACCGAGACAACCCATAGCTGCGACTGGATACCCTTCCCCAGATTCCATTGGAGAACACTTCAACCCGACCAGCGTGAGACGAGGTATGACCAGTTAGACGGACATGCGTATCTGAAAAATAGAGACACAGTGAACTCTCATCGTGTAGGCAGTTACACCTGAAACGACGCTTCCTCCTCGAAGAGGGAAACCTGTAAAATAACAGCACAAATCTCATCTTTAAAACTTACATAACACATTCTCGCAAGCCATGAGACCTAACCCTAGTATGGACTGGATGTTACCTCACTTAACGTTTCAAAAGAGAGCGTCTCTTTTTAATAAATCTACTGCTTAATACTCAGGCATGCAAATATCCTTTTTTCAACGTGAACCCAATAGACATAAATATTATGGAACGCAATTTTTTCAACCTAGTCTTACAAATAGAGCGGCTGCAGTCTGATGTTCTGTGGTCTGGATGCAAGGAGTGGTGCCTATTCCTCGTTAGCAGTGGCTTTCTCGCCCAGTCTATTTGCTTCTCGGTTGCTTCCATTTGTGTGGAGCGTTGCAGGTGTAGTCCCACTGCTTGACACGCAGGCTACTACGCCTGAAACATCAATACCCTGACTTATGATGTAAAATGCTAGTTGGTCTTGTTTCAGTACGACATTGTCCACGACAGTTAAATCGTTTCCTTTACATGTCGTGTACTGTTACCCGATGCCGAAACAGGTGAGCGAGGTTACCAGTTAAACAACTATTGATACTTAAATACTAATGGAAGGGGTGATCAAGTTACATGTTTTTGGAAAGCTTATTTTCTTAGCTTAAGAATGATAAACATATATCAAATACAAGGTGTTACAAATGAACCCACTGGGAACTCGGAAAAATCCGAGCCCCAGATGGGATTGGAATCCACGACCCTAAGTGATCTAGTACGGATGCTCTAACCACTGAGCTACTGGAGACTCTATGGTGAGCAAGGGTGAAATGTAGGTGTTTGACTCGAGGTGCATCACGCAGCCACAGAGTCAAAAGCTAGTCTTACAAATAGAGCGGCCCCTGTCTGATGCTCTGTGGTCTGGATACAAGGAGTGGTGCCTATTCCTCGTAAGCAGTGGCTTTCTCGCCCAGTCTACTTGCTTCTCGGCTGCTTCCATTTGTGTGGAGTGTTGCAGGTGTAGTTCCACTGCTTGACACGCAGGCTACTACGCCTGAAACATCACATCAATACCCTGACTTATGATGTAAAATGCTAGTTAGTCTTGTTTCAGTACGACATTGTCCACGACAGTTAAATCGTTTCCTTTACATGTCGTGTACTGTTACCCGGTGCCAAAACAGGTGAGCGAAACTTTCCACTGTCAAACGTTTCAGTTTGCTTTGATGATAAGTAACAATTACTACTCTGTCCGCACAATAACAATTTAACTCCACATGAGATAATACAACGGAAACGAGTTGTCTAAAAGATCCTTTAATTAATACCACATGGATACATTCCACCTGACGACTGGTCCCATGCCGTTGACCCACGCATTGTATATTCCTTCTACTGTCCAGATATTATTGGGACTGTGACCAGCGCCACTCCGGCAGGGTAGTTTGCTGAGCTTGACGGTGCTGGGTAGTACACACTTGGAGGTCCTAACGTGTCATACGTAAATAGCACTGGAGCTCTGCGCTGCATTGTTGGTCTTCCATCCCCAGAGTATTCCTCTTAAGAGGGTGGCTCATTCTCTAGTTCTGTTAGTTCCTGACATTGCTGTGGTTTACTCGGACTATTTGATGTTAGGGTGCATTCAGGATCTGGTGCAGGCCCTGCAGCCGTGTCGTTTGAGTTAGTGTCAGGTACTACTCGGATAAAGGCCAGCATCCCTTCCGACTCCCCATCAGAATTGTTTTCTGGAATGGACTCCAAAGTCGATGATCGTGGTTTCTTGGTTGTCGTGTTGTTCCCCTCAAAAGGAAGGTAATTGCAATCCAGAGGAAGTATTCGATGAACCACACAGGGCGATCCCTCTCCCGATTCCGGCTCTACTTTGTAGAATGGGCTTCTTTCTCCTTTACGCTTAACGCATCGATAGATTGTACTCTCCCAATGAGACCGTAGCCTACCAGGACCCCCTCCCTCTCGTAAATGTCGTACTAGGACCCTATCGCCCTGCTGAAGAACTGGACTGTTACCCTTGCGGTCATATTGCTTCTTTCCCTTGACACCAGAAGACAGAGATCTACTTGCAGCCAGCTTGTAGGCTTCCGTCATTGCGGTTTGCCACTCCTTGACATAACTATGCTTGGTAGTTTCAAGAAACCGCATCCTTAATACCAAAGATCAGATCAACTGAGAGTCTTGGCGACCGATCGAACAATAGGAAATATGGAGAAAATCCCCTTGCCTCATGGCGAGTGCAATTGTACACGTGAACGACTTCATTAAGACTGTCCTTCCAATTAGCTTTCTTATGTTCCGGCAAAGTTCGCAACATGGTTGCGCCTATCAGTTTTCCCGTTTGCCTGGGGATGGTAAAGGTTAGTCCTGGATCGAACTATTCCACAGCATTCCTTGAGTCGATGGAAGAGCTGATTTTCGAGTTTTCCCCCTGATCGTGCAAGATTCGGGCAGGAAAACCAAATCGCAGTTAAACATCCTTGTACAGTTTGTCGGCTGCTGTTCGTGCTGAAGTATTGGTCGTGGCGTAAGCTTGAATGAACCGTGTAAAATGATCTACTGTTGGCAAAATATACTCGCATCCCCCAGTACTCTTTTCCAAATGGACAAAATCTAGCGATACCAGCTTAAAAGGTGCACTCGAATGAGAGTTTTCCATAGGTGCCGTCGGTATGACGCTTGCTCTCCTCTGTTTCAGTCAAGTGCAGACACATATGACATGTTCGATATCTCTTTGCATATGCGACCTCTCGCAATGTGGACGACTCGCTCCACCCCCAGATGTCCTATTTCTTCATGTATTTATTGATATACCGTTCTGTGGAATTTTCTCTGGAAGGACGAGTTGTAGAGTTTGACCACTTCTTCGTCTAAGAATACCTCATCCCCAACAACCAGTCTCTTCCATTCTCGTAGGACCGCCTCATTTTCACCCGTCCAATTAACTGGCTCACGAGATGTACAAGTTTCACCACGTGTTTCCGCAGACGCCATGCTCCTGAAATGTTTTACTGCAAACAATCACGCCGTCTAAGTATGGTATGTAGATTTTACGTTGAAAACTGGCTGGTGCGTTACTTAATCACATAGTCCCCAGGGCGTGATAAATGTTGTTAAATGTCGACTCTTTTCGCCCAAAAAACCTTGATGGTATGCCTTTGTCTTGATCTAAAACAAAGAACCACAAATTCCGTCCAAGGTTGTCCAAGGTCTCTTGAAACTTTGGAATCGGATGTCGGTCAGGCACGGTTTTCCGATTCAATTCTCCATAATCGACTCATATGCGCAGTTCCCCATTCATCTTTCTCACACACACGACATGGGAGGCATAGAACGATCGAGATTTAGATACTCATCCCCTGTTCAGGAGGTCTTCGTTATAGCGCTTTGACTTCGGTGTACAATGGACGAGGTATAGCAATTTATGTTTTCTGGACCGGTGTTGTGTCTGACAATTCCAAATTCATCTGGAGCTCTTCCATACAACCCACATCATCCTCATTCTTGGGGCAGGATTCTGCCTCTTCTGTCAACATCTTAACTGCTAACTGCCACTGACTGTCAGTCAAGTCACCCAGTACTACAGCTGGTGTCTTAAGGAAGATCCCTTCCTCCTTCAATTCTGTGTCCGGTTCGTCTGCACCACTGTCTTGTAACGGGGATACTGGGGAACGTTCGTGCTGGTCTTGGGCTCACCAGAGCTGTCATCGTTCGTACCGCGTCCACTGGTTTAACTGATGTCACGAGATGCAGACTCCCCAGTGGAGTTCGCCGCCCAAGTACTACTTGATGTTTGGCAATGTTGTTGACGGCGATCTTTATCCGACGGGGACATCTTCGTAACAGAGTATGCAGTTGCTCAGATACTAGCAGGCCTTCTGACAAGAAGTCGATTCGAAAAGCACTGGTGTTCTGTTTTCCAGTGGGCCACATTTAACCAGACAAAGCACCATGAATGGCTGTCCTGGCGGTAATGTTTGGTTTCGCTACCTACTCTTCAAAGCAAACCAATTTTCCTCTGCTGGGCTCTGTGAAAAGTCAACCAATGCACTTAACCTCTCCCCTGACACAGCCTGGAAAGCTGAGCTCATAATGTTCATAGTTGAACCGTCTTCCAGTCCCTGTGGTCTATTCCTGACTACTTCTTTTATGATGTTATAACCAATGATTGGGCACTCTAAGACATCTCTTGCAACAAGAAGTGGTACTGTCAGTGGTGTGGTTAGTTGAGTATCAGAGGCAAGCTCGAATTGTACTTCTAGCCAATCTATGAATGGCATCCTTCCCCCATTGGCGGCTTCTTACTGCTGATGATGGCAGATTTTCATTCAGCCAGGACTTTGACACCATCAACACTTGCGCCCCCATATCCCAAAGGACCTCGACCAGTATGTCGCTCAAGACAAAATAATTTGCACTTTTTTCCAACGAGCTTGGTAACTGTTAATTGCTCCTTAGGTGTTAAATGACTGGTGAATACATAACAATCCCCACGTACTAGTCGTGAGGTTTCCTTTGTTTCTAACTGTTGAATTGCCTGACATAGATTCTTGTGGTCCGTCCAGTGCTGTTTCTGACAATTTGTCCACAATATAGTGGTACCTTAAACCGCGAACAATGCTTAAAATCTTGGCCATCAACTGCAGTGTTCTGACAACTAGTACACTTGTGGGACATACTGAAGCTATCTTTGGGTGGGACTACTTCCTGTCTCTCAGCTACCCTTTTCCGATGGCAGCTCAGGCTTCCCGACCTGTAATTTGGTTTCGACTAATTCCAACTTAGGGCAGATGTGGTCATGCTCCGTAATTTGTGAAGGAAAGTCCTCCAAGTATTCTCTCTCCTCCTCTTTCATTTCCTTCAACTTCTCTTCTAACTTTTCTTCGATTAGTGAAACAAGCCTTCTCCTTCATGTCATCATCACTGAATCCAACAGCCTTAGCAATCTGCTCCAGATCGTTAATTCCTAACTGGCATAGATAGCTCTGTATCTGCATCTGAAGATCCCAGGCCCCGGTCTCCATCGTGCGTGTTTCGTAAAGTTACGCACAAATCAAAGAGTAGTTTTCTGCCTTTCCCTAGCTCAATTTCTCCGACCACCACGAAAATCCATTGCTAATACTTTTAAAGAGCGATGAAACTTAAGAGTTTCATTGCTTTAGGACAGGTGGAGCAAATGAGCGGGGTTTCCCGTTAAACAACGAGTCACAACACGGAAACAAAGTTGGCAAACAACAGCCTCATGGTCTTCTATTACCCATAATGCTCAAAGGTCTTTATTCTGTACCTTAGAGGGTGGGGGGGAGGGGGTCAGTAGCGCAACCCGCTACAGTTCCTTATATCACGATTCACCCCTTCTGTTGATGACCGTAACAATAGTTCCATCTCAGTTGACAGGCAAGGAAGATCCTTACTTGTCTTTCCATTAGAACTTCGTAGAGTGGTAACTTGCGGGCAGGGTCAGGATGTGGTGTTGAAAGGTAGTGTTTCAGTTAGTCCTTAATGGAGGTTTTGCTCTCTTCTCCCTGTAAAAAGGAAAGATACCCTGACTTGTTGAGCTGTCTCATAATAGTTTTGCTTTTCCGTTAACAGATGCATGTTCTGATGTGAAACAGTGGTGTTGGAGTCCGTCTGCACTCGCAAAGACTTAAAGATATTGTCGACATTATCTAAGCGGCTTTCATGACCTCGCGTGGCGAAAAATGGTCTTCAGCTTGTCTCTGTCTCTTGTCGGTTGGAATGCATTTCACTCCCGCTCCGTCCTTGAAACTTCAGGATAGCTGGTCTTCTTACTTATGGCTACCAGGCTGGTTGTAATGGCCATCATAATCAGGTATCCCTAACACTACGGCTCTAACACACCAAGGCGGATTCTTGGGTATGACAGTGGTTTTGACATGTACTCGTGTGTTCAATTTCGACGCCTCATGCTTTACCAGTTTTGATTTGGTCTCTGTAAGTGTATGGGGCTTGCCTGGGTGGTTTGCTCTAGTTGTCTTGGTTTGGTGTCGGCCATTTGGTCCTAGCTTTTTGAGCACTTGTTTCGAAGAACCGCAGGAACTGCTGACGAGAATTTTAAAGGCTATCACTCAAACGAAGTTTCTTCCCAGTACCCTCATAATAACACATTGATTTAGCCAAGCCTAAAAGCGGAGCTCCCGTTTCTAACCCCAGAAATATAGCGTATATGGAAATAATTATGCTTCTGTACAAAATTAATCGTCATTAGTATACTTGTGCAGTTTACAGTTATCAAACAGCTCTGAGCTGACAGCAGTAAACAAATAAGCCTTGCAAACGATAACCAACAATTTTAATCAACACCAAAAACTGAAATTAGACGCATAGCAATCTCTTTCACAACAGTTTTCTTTGAGTGATAATCTTCCACCCTCCGCTGACGCGCTTCGTGCGCCTGAGCTCCGGGGTTAAAGCAAGTAACAAAAACACTTTTTTCTTGAAGCAGATAAAGCCCTGGAGATATAAAGCTTCTTAGAAAACGTGGTGTAAGATAGATTTTGGTCACGTAATCGATGTAAACACTGAATACTGAATATTAATGACATATTATAGCATACAAGGCACAATTGAGTGACGTAGTGGTTCACGATCACATTTTAAAACTCTTTTTCTTCACAAGCTCCCAAATTGATGCATTCTTGTACCATTCTTGTAGGATTCGTACAAGGCCGCCATTTTCATAGATCGTTGTGACATTTGGCGTGTTTCCTGCGTAAATATGGACCCAGTTTTCCTGAAAATCTCGTCTTTGTAGCTTCTATGTACGCCTACTTGTAAGGCATTTCACTTCGGGGCATTTGAAGCCCCTCGAAGGCGAAATTTTGTTTCGGTTGCGGAGCGGCTTTTTTTAAGGTTTTCAACCAAAAATTAACACTAAATACATCGGAAAGGATAAGGAAAAGGATTTGTGTTCACTGGATGGAATTTGAAGCCTTGAAATTGCTGAAAAGGTAAGATTATTTTCTTATCGCTCGTGCAGTCACGTTCCTCCTCATGCTACTGTTAGGGACCTCAAGATTTTAAGAGCAAATGTTACCATCGGTCAAACATTTCGTGGCAACAGCTCAAAATTCAATTTGGCCCATATTCTCAGGTTAGGTAGACCTTAATGTAAAACAAATCACTGCATAGTTCATTTGGCTAAATATCGATTAGTTTTCGAGAAAATCAATAATAACCGAATCCTGAGAATTTGCCACATTTTGAGCGTACAATTTAGGTCGAAAAAGAATGCTTCGCGTAACGAAATAACCGACTCTAGAGAAATAAAATCTACTACATCTTGTAGAATGATACCAAAATATGTGTCAAAAGCAAATTGAGCAATTCTTTTCTTTTCACTTTGAAAATATAATTACATTTCGCGAACACTCTTTTATCAAGATGAAAAAATGCCAAAAAATAACCTTTAATATAAGTATGTGGTACCAAATGAAATACGTCGAAAAATCTGGATTTTCAAAGCCGAATAATCGTTCTTTTACATATCCAAAGGATTTTTAGGGGAAATGATTTCGCGCGAAGAAATTCAATTTTAAAGTTGGATACAATGCCCTGTTTTAACCGACCTTCCAATTTATGTAGTAAACACACAGAAATACAAGTTTTCCAAACATAGCATTCAATCAAAAGCGGGATTGACGTAAAAATTTAACCAACATGTTTTAAAATCAAAGACATAAATTGTATTTCTGCTGTACCTTCGTTTGATACAAATTTTAATCAAACTACAAGATAATTTGTCAAGATAACGCAGCTGTCATGTTTGTTTACACTCCAGCGTGAAGACCAGACTTGAGATGTTTTGTTGGGAAGTTTTCCCGACCAATTATCTCTGAATTCAAGATCAGAGATCAGATTTAAAAAGTTATTTTCGTTTGCCTTTTCTCCAAAATCAGTTTCGAACTAATAAAAAAACCAAAGGCAAACAATTTAACGAGCCGTTTGTCTCAAAACATGTCTTAAATCCGTGACAATTTCGCACAAGAATCAAATATTTTGATCATAAAATTAAAGGGTCTTTTAACCTTCTTTACCAGCACATGAAGACTTCCACATTTTCATAGTATAATAACAACTTACATTTCCTTGCGAACGTAGCCAAAACGGAGCTGGGCGTTCTCAGCAAGTGGGATTCGCAGAACATGTATTTATGGCAACTCCACGGTTGCGTGACCAATTATTATTTCCGGAAGTGAGAGCGGACGTTCATGTGCACCGACTTTTTGTGACTGGAAAATCATGAACCCTTTATATAATGATGCTGCTAAACATTTCAAACTTACGAGTCTTTTTAGTTTCAATATCAATTTTTACATTTTGTAACCTCAGCGATATTCTACGGCGATAAACCACATAAACCATCTTCAAGAAGTTCTAGCCTCTGAATTAATTTCAAAACTGTCAAAGATGAAACACAACGCGTTTGTGCACTTCTACTAAAAGCTTTACCCCAAATCGAACTAGAAAATATACGTGATTAAATGCGGGTGCCATGACGAATTCATTGCCTTGTACAAGAAAGACGTTGCCACATCTCAAGTTCGGAAAAACTTAACACTTGGCTTTGACCATCACCTAGTTTCTTTCTTTCTTTTTTTTTTTTTTTAACAATTCAGCCCGGTAATGGTCTCCAACTATGAAAAGGGTAAGAACATTATTGCCTAAGTGGGTTAAACGGGATCACCCGGACACGACCGGTCACGGATAATGAATTCCTTGATAAACTAATTTATCAAAGACTAGGTGGTTTTTACGCACATTTTCCAAAAACTATTGTTAAAGACATCCACAAGGAATGATAGATGGTAAAGTAAAGTAAAGTAAACTTTAAAAAAATTGAAAAAAGAAATGCAAATTACTTGGCCACGTGATCGACTACGCCCTCCCGCCTCCAGTGTTCGAAAATTGTAACTAACGATCCTCATCACTTTCTAAACGTGTACCTCTAGTTTTTCTGTATCAAAGCATTGACCCTAAAAAGTCTATGCGAAATCAGTTCGGAATGGTTCCCGAATCATTACAATTTGCAGGTGAGACTGGTGTTCATTGACTAGTGCCAGTCCCGCTCTAACTAAAGTTTTCGTCAGGACGAGACGCACATGACTTCTTACCATTCCTCTAACTCTTTTTACAAGAAGAGTATTATTTGCCACTGTAGACCTACAAAAGGAGAACGGTTTGCTCTCTGTCCAGTGGGCGGTTCAACTCGAAGGATTTCTCGATAAAATAGGGCTTGGTTGACCTCGTGATGCAGTTAACAATGATTTTAAAAATGGAATTGGAAGATTCCTTATGATTGGCCTTAAAATTGTTAGTCATAGGATAGCTTGAAAAAACTTTACGTTACACCATCCCCATTTTAAAATTCTGAGTAATCTTTAAATTTACTTGAATATGAACAAGATTTTCCGTTTGTGGGCGTGGCTGTGATTCCTTTTCTCTCCACAGACTTAACTAATTTATAACAACTTGTTACATTTCATATAACACTTTTCCTTTTGTTGGCTTTTCCCTGGATTCCATCGTAAAATCTACCAGGATAATTTTGACGAGACAATTTACAACCCCCGTCAGTCGTCACTCGTAAAAGAGTATCTCTAAAATGTTCTACAGACGACACACATAGCGTCAAACAGAGCCGTCAATTTCAGTTTACCTCAAGTAAGACATTCTCGACATCACTGACTATTTCGTAGGTTAATCTCTACATATTCTAGTCAGCCTTAACTAGTTTTACAGCCACACGTGGCCACAATGCCTTTAATAATTTTCGTATACGGCTGCTTGCGCTTGCCAGTCATCGATGCTACATCCAGTTCTAAGTCTGCACAGATGTTCTGCAGTGTTCGTATCGAAAACTTCGCCAGCCTAGACTGACCTACGATCTCACAGATGTTGTATGTTTCGTACATGATGGGATGCTGAAGAGCTAATGCTTTGGTTACTTCGTTGGACATTTCTTCGATTGCCTTCTCTGTTATCAGCTCATTCCTTTCTAGTTCTTCCTCCTCACTGGATTGTTCCACACTATAAGTTTTCTTTGCTGACAAGCGAGAAAAAAATCCTGCTATTTGTAGTGGTGTGAGATAGTCGCACTTGTCGAAGATATTAGAGCCATCACTATGCTTTACTCTTCGCATTGCCTTTGAGACGCTCGTTGGATCTGCTTTTTGCCCAGTGCGTTCTCCAACTTGAAAGACTTCAGTCAGATAGTTTTTCTGCGCCACCGTGAGATTCTTTCTTTGTACTCCTGCTGACTTAAGAGCCCATCCCATCGGTAGCACGGAGCCGTCATCCTCCACTGACTTAGATGCACCTTCATCAACTATTTCTGGTAGGACGCCAGCACCACGCTCCAGTTTCGTGGCGTACATGGTCATTGCCTTGTCGTACAGTGTTTCCTGTTCCAGGGCATACTTGTGTTTACCACAGTCCAGATGTTTTTCTAGCGATGAGTATTGTAGAAAGGATTTGACACATCCCTCTTCTGGACAGAAAAACAGATTGCTTCCTTCGTCATTACAGCTTTCATCCTCGTCGCTGTTATTTCTGTTCTGTGGGGCCTCTTCTAAAACCGGTGTTTGCTTTGGTTTACTCCTGGCTTTGGCAGTTTGGAAAGATACTTCAGCACTAGAACTCTGTTTCTGTTTGTTTAGCTGAGGAAGACTCTCAACTTGTTGGTGGAAGTTGCTCCAGGGTACAAATTTGCCAGAGCCAATTCCATAAGCCCTCCAAACATGCAAACCTTCCTGGGTGTATGCAATGTTGTTTTAATGAAACTAATGCCCTCCCATTTTACTGGAATGGACTTTGCAGCAGGTTGTGACCCGCTCACCGTCACCCGGACACCAGAAATTCCGCCAGATGACTCAATGGCCGTCATCATTTGAGAGGCTGTCTCTATGTCGTGGCCAGAATTGAGATGGGTGCGCATGTGACTTTTAATTGTCGCGGCCTTACGGTCACAAGATCCTTTTCCGCCTTGGGGATCGGAAAAGTCAAAACGCTTTAGTTCAATTGCATGCTCGCTAGCAACATGGTAGACTGAAAGTAATGTAAACGCGCAATGATAGCATCCTGCGTTATCGCTCCGCATATAAACAGAGTTGACTTCTGGCATGATTTCCTGAAGTTGACGAAAGACGTCATCAATAATGGCGAGTACAGTGGAGCTATCCTGGCTACAGCTTTCGAAGGCACGAACGAAAGTAAACAATTCAGTTTCATCCTTTGCATTCTTCCTCAATGCTACACTGATATGCCAGGGTATGCCACGCTTTCCGAACCAGTCGCTTTGACTTTCTCGAAATTTTCTCGGCAGAAACTTCATTGCCCAGGCCATCACCACTAACACTGCCTGTGGATCAAGATTTTCCAGAATTTCATGTCTTGCGGCATCCTGATTTACAGCGCGAAGGAGATGGGCCTTCCAAGATTGACTGTAAGATTTCATACTCCATCTCGTCTCGTTCTTCAGCGCTACAGTTAACACTGTCAATAACTGACTTGATTTTACGGAATAATGTTGGGAGAAGTTCGCATCTGTCGCATTTTGAATCGTGTTCATGAATACAGACTGTGATGTAATCGTTATCTTGAGGATAGCTGAGGGCATATGTCCGACAATGATCTGCGACCTTCGATCGATTCTTTAGATACGTGAACCTTAGAAAAACAAAAAGCTATTTAGCATATATCAATAACTGAACATGAAAGCACAATATACCAATATGGCATTAAGAAAAACGTATACACAGGTAACTTTGGCTCTACATCAAATGCTCATAGATTCTACAATATCCTTTTCTGCTTCATTTCTAACATGCTTTGCCGGGACACGACACAATATAAAAAGTAATTCTACGCATTATCTATCACAGTTTTTTCGGCCACAAATTCAAGCACCCATAGTGCCAAGAAACGCAGTGTTTCATCATCACAAATATATCGAATATGTCTATCTTTGCACAATTTTACTAGTCTGTTAAATCCTTTATGGTTTATTATCCCTTTAATGTGCACTAACCGTAGAAGCAAAAACAAGAAAACTAAAATATCTTAGACAGAAGCAATCTTACCTTATAGTCACCTTTTAAGTAGCGTTTCGCTAGATGAAGTTTCTCTTTCAGCACCTTAGCCCACGTGAAAGCATTTCCATAATTATCTCCAAGCTTGTCTATCACTTCTTCTAGAGTTAACTGAATAGAGTGTAATGTGAAGTGCTAGATTTCAATCCCATATGAACCATGTGAGCGTTAGCCCTACTGATGGAAATGGGCCCACACAAGGACAGAGAAAAACTCTGACCAGGGTGGGAATTGAACCCACGACCTTCGGGTTAGATCTCCGCCGCTCTACCGACTGAGCTACAAGGTCAGACGGGAGCAGGCCGTGGGAACTGAAGATGTATAAGTCACGGCAATGAACATGTACAAGTACAAGGAAAGGTTACGTTTATACAAACGTTGGCCGTGTAGCACTTATGTTTTAAACAGAGTTAACTGAATAGAGTGTAATGTGAAGTGCTAGATTTCAATCCCATATGAACCATGTGA
This sequence comes from Montipora foliosa, assembly GCF_036669935.1. Classification (NCBI taxonomy): domain Eukaryota; kingdom Metazoa; phylum Cnidaria; class Anthozoa; order Scleractinia; family Acroporidae; genus Montipora; species Montipora foliosa. The sequence goes on along the minus strand of NC_090874.1, from coordinate 43,061,243 downwards.
GCGTTAGCCCTACTGATGGAAATGGGCTGACCTTGTAGCTGACCTTGTAGCTGACCTTGTAGGTGACCTTGGGACCGGTAGAGCGGCGGAGATCTAACCCGAAGGTCGTGGGTTCAATTCCCACCCTGGTCAGAGTTTTTCTCTGTCCTTGTGTGGGCCCATTTCCATCAGTAGGGCTAACGCTCACATGGTTCATATGGGATTGAAATCTAGCACTTCACATTACATTCTATTCAGTTAACTCTGTTTAAAACATAAGTGCTACACGGCCAACGTTTGTATAAACGTAACCTTTCCTATCACTTCTTCTAGTTCGTCAAAAGCTTTGGCGCCGGCAGCTGAAACATAGTCCAAATCTTACAGAGATTTCCTCGTAGATGCGGAACATACACTGAGAACTTTCAATAGCGTGCTGCGACTCATTTGTACGAAGCCCACATCACTACAGTAGCTTAGATACCGAAGGACAATGTGCTCAGGGATCAAACTTCGAACAACATTGGGAACCTTTATTTCCGTATTTGTGAACAGTTTCAGAGTTTTCTCGCCGAAAGGCAAGTCTTGAATTATGTGGGTACTGGTGATGAACGACAAAAAATGATCGAGTTTCTCTGGCGCAATGTAAATTCTTGTGCCTTTAACAGATTGTACGTTCGCACCTCTACCGTGGAGTAATAAATGATGTCTATCTATGTTAAAACGATACCTGGTATCCATCTTTGCAAATCTTTGAAATTCACCTTATCCGCCATGATGGACAAAATCTGCTTCGAGAGCTCCAATGGTCTGCGTTGTTATAACATTCGGCCAAACATTCCATCAGAGAGGAGTCAATAGCACTTTCGTCAAGCTCTGATTTAACCAGCGAAGACAATAAAGTCTCAGTTTCCCCAGGAACAATCTCATCCAAGCATGCATTAACAACTTGTCGTACCTTTCTAGCATAAAGCCTTTTTGTCCGCTCGGAAGCTTCTGCCCATGGTGTTTCCAGGGAATGGCGAATTGGACTAATATCTCTTGAAATCAGGAATTTGTTCGACTTCTCCCTTGGCGTTACAGTTATCTCTTCAGCAAAAGATGGTTCATAGAGACTACTTTCTAGTATAGGACTTGTTATTGCGGTGAAAGAGATTTCACTTTCCTCTTCTTCTTCTTCCAACTCCTCCCCCTCATCCTTCTCTTTCTAAACCACAAAACAAATGAAAAAGAAGAGAATAAGAAGGAAAATTTAAATGAAGGAGTAAAAATACAGCAAGGGAAAAGGGGGGAGAGATTACAATAGATTTAAACATCTATTACAATTTAACGAAGAGTGGTTAACTACAGAAACCAATCATTCGTTCCAGTCTCCTCACGGTTATCTTTCTTTCTGAGTTATAGTTTAGAGAGAGTATCCGGATTAAAACATGTCAAAATCCCATATGAACATAAAACTGACTTTTGTATTACGAAAGCCGGTAGCAGAGATTTTTTCGTAGTATAATTCTCTTGTGTCTAGCCTCAGCGAAAATCTGCGGTAACCAGCCCATTATTCTACGCATTTTGAGGGAAAGAATTCTGATGTGATTAGTCCATTATGGAGACAAACAGATTGAATAGGGAGGACTTGCATGGTGTGTTTTGCCTGTTACTTAACAGGATGACCGAAGGCAAGCTGACTATAAATAGCGTGATGTGGATCAAAGCTTACCAGATTCAAGTTTTCCATCTGCATTATCACACTGGCGTCAGTGGAACGAGAAGTCGAACTTACTATGGCTGACGACTCTTTTTCTTCTGCTACAAGCAGCCTGAGGGTTTTCCGACAAGATGCGCAAATACCTAAGAAAATTAAAGTCAAAGGCTTAACTTAAAGTCAATATTTTTAAGGAAACGAAGAGAGGTCACTACAGTGAAACAAAGTTTGCAAAATGCAAACTTACCCGAGCCTATTTGAAGAAATACTCCAGTTTTCTTTAAAATTATTTGTGAATCAATTTTCCCGATTCCTCGGTCACATTTTGGCCACTCTTTTCCTCTTCTGTCATGATTGGACAATGCCTCTGGAACTCTACACCTCGCAGTGGATCCTCACCTCCAGCCCAAACCAAGCTTTTCGCGATGTAATGGACAAATGGTCATAGAATTTATGTTTGCAGGTTGAGTAAATACTGCTGCTCTGCTGAGGATAAGGTCAACTTCTTCCATTGGACCGGAAAACCCCAGGCTGGCTGTGTGGTTCGAAATTGCTTTTGAACAGGCCAGTAAATGGATAATTTGTTTCTTTTTTCCTGTCTTTCGTGTCAAATCCACACATTCCTCCTACGATAGACTTAAAAGAACAGCACACCTCCATATACACGCAATGAACACGCGTCGCAACTCACTGTGTTTACAAACGTTTCACTAAAGCTTTTACAAAATGAAGATTTCTACTTTTGGACTGCAAACAAATTCTCTCCGTTCGCTCAAAACAAACAAAAACTGACACCCGTTTTTAAATTAGTACTGAGATTCTTAATTAAATTTATTTGAAAAAAAGTGATAGCGACGACGTTTTTATCATTTCACAAGGTTTTTCCCGAGGGCAACGCCGCAATTTTTTTTTTGTTTCCTCAGGTAATGATTTTTCTATAGCGATCATATTTTCTATAGCGATCCTATTTGTTTTCCTTCTTTTTTTACTCTGATATTAAAAAAAAAAATCGCTAAGATCCACTAGTCACTTGTTCCATGTTCCAATCCTGTCTTTCTGCAGTTGTAGATTTCACTTGAGTGAAGCGGTATTTCACAACACCCACTTGATAACATATGTTTTTGACTTGAGGTCTCTTGGTTCCGCTTTGGTTTACTGCTCAGTTCAAAACTAATGTTTCGGCAAAGAAGACTTACGAAAGGCACTCCGATACCATTTTTGAGGAAAATGGAGGCAGTGAAAACGAGCAACAAAAACCAACGTCCAAAGCATGCAAAACAAACAATGCCACCGTGCCGCTATCATGTCGTGGGAAATTATTTTCAAAGATTGGTTCACGAACCAAACGAGAACTGCAGAAATACAGTTTTCTTCCTCACTGATTTGAAGACAAAAAGGTTAGATTCTGTATGTTAAAATAGACCTCGACTTAATGTATTCTGCTTAACTTTTTAGGTGCTTCTGTCAAGTGTAGTGTGCGTGCAGTGTCGTGTCACGTTTGGGACAAGTTGAAACACCGAAATTTATCCAACTTTAAAATCAATTTCTTCGCTCTGAATCATTTCCCCAAGAAACCCTTTGGCACTCTAAAAGAACAACTCTTTGGCTTTAAACGCTAGGTTTTCAACGAATTATATGCAGTGCCACGAGCTTAAATAATAGGCTAATTTTAGATAAGTTTTCTTCTCGATAAATATAGGTCGGGCAAATTAAATTAGATTTTAAAAGGAAATAGCCGAGAATTGATAAATATTGCTTTAACGGTATTTTTTGACATCGGTCAAAAATATGTGGTAGATTTTATTGCTCTAGAGTGTTTTACTTTGTAACGCGAGGCGTCGTTAATCCCCCTAAATTTCACATTGAAAAGGCGGCGTTTTCACAAAATTCAGTGATTATCGATTTTCTCGAAAACTAATCGATACTTAGTAAAATGAACTATGCAGTGTTTTGTTTTACATTAAGGTCTACCTAAAATGAGATTATGGGCCGAATTGATTTTTGAGCTGTCGCCACGAAATTTTGAAAATGTTTGATTTTTGGTAACATTTGCTCTTAAAACGTCACCGAAAGTTTGGTTTTTCCTTAAAGAGTCACTGCGCATGCCCTCATCTGTGTGAGACGGCGTTTTTGCGTTGTAAGGAAAACGTGACTAGTTTTTCTGTTTTTGGAGCTCAAACTAGCCATTTTATTCCCTGTTTTTGTCTTTCTTTTGGTTCTGTATAATATAATTTCCATCTGAACTGGCGGGTGGCGCACCTCATACAGTTCGATGTAACTTGTAAAGTAGATCTAACCATGCAGTTAATTTAGTGGTTATAGTGTACTATGAGGTAGCCTGGCTCGCCCCACCAGATGAGCCTAATTCTCTCCGCTGCCGGCTCCACGCGCTGCACCCTGGAAACCCCTGCACCAAGGGGGCTAAGGCAGTGGGAGGGGGCAGTGTCTGTATTGCACTGTTGGGCGATCGACGGAGGAGAGCATCGCGACGCGTCGTCGTCTTCGGCCAGGGCGGATGAACTGTCAAACAGTCAACGGCTAAATGCACAGGTGCGAGGCGCTTTGTTTGTTGCAAAGTACGGCTGTGCATAACATTCTGGAGAGGTATGGAGGCCGCCAGTCTTATTTTCCAAGAAACCCAATGATGAAGCGTCAAACAAGAAAGCCCATACCGGCTCGGAGGACGCCCGGTCAAACAAGCTCCGCGACCGCTGTTATCCACCGGAACACGGGCGAAAAGTCGAACACCGGTGAAAGGATTACCGGCCGTTTTCGTTCAAAGGACAAAATTACTTTTGGAACATGGAATGTGGAAACTCTATGGAGAGATGGAAGACTTGATTAACTGTGTCATGAATTAAAGAATTACAAGTCATCGGCCTCAGTGAAGTCCGAAGGAAGGCACTTGGTGAAATCAATAGCGACGATGGTCATAAGCTGTTCTACTGTGGTGGAGATGATAAACATGAACACGGGGTGGGCTTTTTAGTCCACAGAGACACTGCCAAGTCTGTCATAGGCTGCAATTTTATTTCAAAAAGATTAATTTTTATCCGCATCAAAGCATCTCCTTTCAAAATCACTCTCTTTCAGGCGTACGCCCCTACCTCAGACTACAGTGATGAAGATATCGAAATCTTCTACCAAGATATCCAAGAGAATTTGACAAAGCACAGAAAA
>NC_090874.1:43046388-43051388 GCF_036669935.1 Montipora foliosa | reverse complement strand
CATAATCATAAAGTCCAGAGATCGAAAGGAAGTCAAGAAAGCTCGTGCCATCATTGGCTCTGATAGCTGCTTAACTGACCACCGTCTAGAGAAGTGTGAAATCATGATCCAGCCCCAAAAGAAAATGAGGTTGCAGGCCAAAGTGAAAAAGTTTGATGCTGCCTCTCTGAAAAACACAGCTGTTCAACAAAAATTTCAGACAACATTGGCCAACAGTCTCTCATTACTCACAGATGAAAAACCTGTGATTGAGACGTGGAACGACCTGAAGAATGTGATCCTTGACTCTTGTACAAAAACCATCGGCTCTAAAAACAAAGTAAATCAAGACTGGTTTGACGAAAGTGACGCTGAAATAAGATTACTTATCGAGCGCAGAAGAGCTACTTTCATCCAATGGCAGAGGAACCCGAGAACAAGATCATCCAAGTCTGATTTACTAAGAGCAAGAAACGAACTGACAACTTAACTGACAGTTATCAGTGAGCTGAGACAGTTCCCAGTCAAACATGAGCTCGCTGATCTACCTACACCTCATGAAGTTAATCTAGCCATCATGTCACTGAAAAATGGCAAGGCAACTGGGCCTGATGGAATCCCAGCTGAAGTACTAAAGCACGGTGGACCAGATTTGGCTCAACGTCTTCACAATTTCATACAGAGCATTTGGACCGACGAACAAGCTCCAGCTGACCTTAAAGATGCACTGATAGTCGCCATTCACAAGAAAGGTGACAGGGATGACTGCGGCAACTACAGAGGCATCTCGCTGCTATCAGTCGTTGGTAAATTGTTCGCGAAGATTATATCAAATCGGCTTACACACATTGCCGAGGAAGTCCTACCTGATACACAGTGCGGCTTTCGACCTGCAAGAGGCACTATTGACCTGATCTTCGCCTTGCGGCAAGTGCGAGAAAAGTGTAGAGAACAAAGAACTCCTCTCTATATAGCCTTCTTCAACCTGACTAAGGCTTTCGACTCGGTTCACAGACAAACTCTCTGGAAAATCTTGAGCAAATATGGGTGCCCAGTTAAATTTATTACGATGATCCGTCTACTTCATGATGATATGACCGCCTCTGTTCTGTGTGAAGGTGAACAAGTGGAACCTTTCCCTGTGAAAGTCGGTGTTAAGCAAGGACGTGTAATAGGTCCCACGCTGTTTGCTCTTTTCATGGGTGCTGTCCTACAGCTGACGGAGCCTCATCTGAAAAATCACGGAGTTCAAATAACTTATCGATACGATGGTAATATGTTCAACTTACGGTGGCTACAGGCCAAAACCAAGGTGTCTACAGCCTCAATCGTGGAACTTCAATACGCTGACGATGCTGCGGTCTGCTCGACTTTAGAAGCTGGTCTACAGAGAATAGCTGGCGCCTTTTCAGAAGCTTACAATAGACTTGGGCTATCACTGAACTGCACTAAAACGGAGGTTATGTATCAATCTGCCTCTGGTACCACCTCAATTCCCAATCAGCCTGAAATTACTGCAGATGAAACCATTCTCAAGGTAGTTCCACACTTTTAAGTATCTTGGTAGTTATGTGGCAAGTGATGTTTCACTTGATCGTGAGATCAACAACAGGATCAGCGCTGCTGCATCAGCCTTTGGAAAGCTACGCAAGCGAGTCTTCGACAACCACGAACTTGAGTTGGACACCAAAATACGAGTCTATCAAGCCGTCATTATACCAACGCTCCTGTATGGCTCAGAAACGTGGACTACTTATAGATATCAAGTGACGCAACTCGAGAAATTTCACCAAATATACCTCCGGTCAATCATGAATATCAAATAGTATGATCGTGTCACCAATACTGCAGTTCTTGACCGAGCTTCCCTTACAAGTATTAATGCTATATTACAGCAACATAGACTCAGATGGTGCGGACACATGGTCAGAATGGATGCACAACGCCTCCCAAAACAGCTTCTCTTCAGTCAGCTATCTACTGAATCTCGAAGAGTTGGTGCTCCTAAAAAGAGATACAAGGAGGCACTTAAAAGGACCTTTAAAGACTGTGAGATTGCTGACTGGGCCACAGCCCCAGCAGACAGACTGGTGTGGAGGAGAACGGTTGGTGATGGCGTTAAGACTTTTGAAATCAATGGGAGAATAGCTGAGGACGAGAAACGCGCAAGACGAAAAGCTGCCGAAGCTCTTAAACAGGGGCAGCCCTCTGGCTAGCTGCCTGGACAAACCTCATTTGGACCGCCATGCTCGTGTCGAGCGGCAGTGATGATGGTGATGAGTTTGCATACAGAGGTTGTGTTAAGAAGTGTAATAAATTTCACAGAACATGTACCAATGGTTTAATTAAGAGAAGTATTCTTGCAAAGTAGGTGGATCCAAATCCAAAATACTGGGAAGTGGAATTACCATATAGGAATGAGAGAGAATTTCTCAGGAGGGCACACACAATGTACATTTTGCCTATTTGACTTAGCCCCATTTTCAAGTTTTTCTTGAAGTCAAGGAAAGAAAAATAATTAATCATGTCCCCACTGAACTTCTTACTGGGCTCATGGAATTGTTAAATTACTGCATCTGTGGGGTAAGGACTCCATTCCGAAATGGTGCTTGGAGGTGTAAGCGAAGGGGATATATTCTCGATCTCCATAGATGCATAAAGGTTGACCAGTTGGTGAGTAGGCATATCCATGGAGATCATGATAAAGTCCGGAGTCTCGTGGCATTTCGGCATCATGCTTTCTGCCCTCTGCAGGGAATAAAATGATGTATCTATATATGTACATAATTTATTTTAAAAACTTCATTACTGTTCTGCTTACCAACGTGTTTCTTGTGCCCACATGTTTTGTTTTTTGATTACTAAATCTATACCACAGGACATTTGACTGAGCACATTCGAAAAAATAAAGGAAAAATTGGCCTGTGGCTCGTGTTTTTGTCTTCCTGTTTTTTCACGCTTTTGTCGTGTTTTATTGCACGGATACATGGCACGAGGGTTTTTTGTTTGTTAAAACGTATATAACAATTATGTTTCCTGTAAGTGCATAAAACAATACTGAACATTACTCTGGCTTAAATATTTAAGCACACTTACCAACAGGGCCATAATGATTGGCAATTAATCCATTTGGTATGGCAATCGATTGAAATTTTTAGGGAATGCACCCTCTTGTGTCCATTGTATACGATTCTTTGATTGGTGTTTGGACAACAGATAGGCCGAACTGTTCCATCGACAAAGCCAAAGCAATTGTCAAGTGCAGCACCCTTGTCGTACACAGCATCGGCATATGTTTGTAGTGCATTGTGATTTAAAATAGTGTGATTCCACTCTGTTATCCGACGACCATGGTTCTCGAATATGAAAGCAATGACTGTATTGCTTATCATGGTGATTTCAGGGACAAGTCTTGCAAAAGTGCTTATTAGGTCGCTGTAACGACAAGTATGCCAGCCGCTTCAGTACAATACATAAACCTTCTATTTTCTCGCAAATTGTTCCTTGTTTTCACTTAATTACTTCGGGTTGGTCGAGAACATCAGCAAGAGAGGAATGTCATAATTTTCGAAACGAAAATCCGTCTTGCATTCAGCCACATCTTTGTCCTGCAACCGAGATCTTTCATAGTTCCAATAAGGATACTCTGGATTTTTCGATTTGTTGACGTCATACGACACAAGAAATTCATCCTCATTGACGATTCCCTCGCAAAAACGCAACAAAAGTTCGTCCCGAGTTTTCCTGAACGATGTCAGATTTGCAAACAAAGGCAATGTAAAAAGTTTCGCTTCGGGTTTGTTGTTGCTCTTCTTAAGTCTAAATTCTCGCGCAAAGAACGGCGTCCTCGCCCCAGACCTTTATATGCCGCGACGACTTAAAAGAAGGCGTCGTCTTCAAATCTTAAGGTCCCTATTATCGCACAGAATTTGGTTATCCCTCAAACTATTCGCTTGTTTTCGCTCCAACTCATAGATCTTTACCATAATTACGTGTCCATCGTATTATTTTGTCCTGTGGGATGAATGTTTAGTCAAAAAATTGATAATTTGGGTGATGTTTGGTCAACCTACGTTGATGATTCGTATTTAAAATGATCGGTCACGTTGCCGTAGCAACGGGTCGCAAATTTGACAGTTCTATTTAATAAGCATATTAAACAACTATTCACCGAAGTGGAGGGGGCTGGTAAATATTCACAACTAGCCACCGACACTGGGGTGAAAAGTTGCTTTAGCATATTCCGAAACAGTGAGATAATGGCCGTTTTTATACCAGAAACGCATAATTCGTCTGGGACGAACTTAGGCAAACATTTTTTCTGCGTCTGTTAAATTCGTCTAGAATAAAGACGGACAAAAGACGAATTATGCGTCTGGACGAAGTATCTACTTTAGTGCGTCTTCGAAGACGCACTAAACTGGAAAGTTCGTCCAGACGCATTATGCGTCTTGTGCCCGTCTTTATATTGGACAAATTTAACAGACGCAGAAAAAATGTTTGCCTAAGTTCGTCCCAGACGAATTATGCGTCTTATATAGTTCGTCCCGTCTTCACACTAGACGAATAACACGAGAGACGCATAATTCGTCTGGACGGAGTATACGTCTCTAGTATAAAAACGGCCAATGTAGTACAAAAAGATGATTTTAACTCATTTATTCCTGCAAAGATTACAACATTTTCGGACGCAAATTCCGCGCGAATTGCTCGGAGGAGAATAGCAAAGGGTATCCGGAATTAGAGTAGCCAATCAGCGTGCGCGTTCAACGCTATCCACTGTTTTAGTACATACTAATACACATTATCCATAATCTAATTACGTATAAAAATCCGAAAATATTCGTGACTGGTCAGTTTTCGGTCAAATTTGTGTCCAAGAAAGCTGATAAAATGTGGAAGATTTTTATTTCACATCCAAAAATTCGTAATCAACGTTAAAAACGTGAGCAAATTCTTTTGGAAAACTGATTTTTGTGTTATTTCTTTTTAATTTTTGTTAATTAACATGGAATGAATTG
>NC_090874.1:43028888-43038888 GCF_036669935.1 Montipora foliosa | reverse complement strand
TTCCAAGAATGAACGTAGTTTCCACGAAGTAAAACTCTGAACAACACGTACTGAATAAACTTACACGGCCTCCGCCAACTTGAATGCACACAGCTTCTGTCACACTTGACTAAACACGGCCAACGCCAACTCTCCGCTTGTGAAAAACTAGTTAGAAAAACACTCCGCTTGGACTCGTCTACTTATATACTCTGACAAGAAACTTCTAGAACTTTCTAAATTAGTAATCACTCTAATTATAGTAAGATTACAAAACACACCGATTTAGAAACGCTTACGTACAAACCTAAATATAAACAAACTACGAACTCTCGCGAAGGTTCTAGAAAGTAACGCTTGTCACGCAATACTATTTTTCGTAACAATCACAACATTCTTTGAGAAGGCGAGCTGGAATTCCATAGGGGCCACTTGCTTTCGAGGTGTCAAGGTTTTCAGGTGGTCACGCACTTTGTCAACAGACACCTCGATGTCCGTGAGTTGCAGATCGGAAATGCAAATTTGAGCAATATTTACACCTGAGGCAGGCCGAAAGACGCCAGAAAAATACTTGTTCAAAAGCTCTGCTTTGCCTGCTGGTTTTTCAGCTGTCTCGCCCTTTAGGAAATTATAGCCTGCACGCCAGACCTATTGCCCAGGAAAGCCTTGTGGTAACTCCAAAACAACTTCGGGTTATCTTTAAAACCAGACTCAATCTTAGCCAAATACAATCGATGTTTTGCTCGTATGAGTAACTTAGTTTGCTGACTTAGTGTCCGAAGCTTTTGCTTACGCTCGGATGTTTTGTTTTTCCTGTATTGCTTAACTGATCTTCCGGATCAGACGGCGCACTTTGGTATGTATCCAAGGTGGAGAGTTTTTGTCACGCACAATTTTTATTGGAATGTGGTCTTTGACAGCTGACAAAAACAAATTCTTCCAGATTGCGCAATGCTCATCAATATCTACGGAGGCAGCTAGACTGAAGAGGACGTTTGCAAGGGAGTCCCTCAAGTCGTTAAAATTGCTGTTCTTGTAGTCGAACACAGAGCGTTTAGCGCTCCTTGCACGTTTGAATTTGTATGGGATGTTGCATTCAACGACATAGTGATCGGAGGGAAACCTTTCCTCTCGTGGATGAAAAGCCAAGACATCCTCGATGACCTCCGGGCAATTGCAAAGTAATAGGTCAAGCTTGTTTCTTTCCCGCAATATGAGTTGGTCCAGGTATAAATTGCTGAAAGAAATTATCACCCCTCAGTTGATCGCAAAAAACGTAATCAGACCTTCATCCAGTATTTACTGGAGCAGTGCAATCCTCCGACCAGTCAAGCTCCGGAAGATTAAAGTCACCAACCACTATATTACAGCTATTTTCTCTGGTTTCAAGAAGCGAGGATTTCAGTTCAATAAGAGGCCCAGGCGCAGTGCCAGTAGGATAAAAACAATACAGAAGGACCGGTTTGCCATGGTCGTTTTTGAGCTCGACTACAATTAGCTCGACGTCCTCCCTCTCTCGATCTTAGCGCCTCAAGGCTCTAATATCTGCTTTACAGCAACGAGAACACCGCCTCCAATGCGGTCTCCTCTATCTCTTCGAAAGATGGAATAGTCCGGAAGAATCTCGCTGTCAAAGACCGTTTGATTCAGCCAAGTTTCACAAATACAGACGATGCCCAAAATCACCACTATGAACGAGCTGCTGTAATATTGTGATTTTGCATATTTTAGTTGTAGGTGTGTCCTCGCCTGCCAGTGAAACAAATGCTTTCAAACTTCGAGCATTTAAATAAAGAACATGCAAACAATCTTTTCGGCGGTCCGGACCAAGATTAGGGGAGATGTCCATGTGAATAGTCAAGTCTATGCTGTGGTGGAAGTCAAGCAACGAATAACAAATATAACCATGTTTCGTCCAGTTCACTTGTTCAAGTCGAAGGACTCGAAGCAGATAAAATGTACGGCGCTAAGTAGCTTCTGGGCGAGAAAAAAACAGTTGCTGAACAGATGAGCACGCATTACTACTAGGGTTAACTGAGTCTTTGAAAGTAGTAGAAGCCATAAGGAACCAAAATGACAGGAGCAAAGCCACTCGCAAGGCCACTCGCGTGGGCGCCATGTTGTAAGAAAATGTTCTGATAATATCTAAATCTCTGAACAATGATGCTTATTACTTAAACACGACAGCAGTGTAAGAAATTAGTAATTAGGTTTCCTGGATAACAATGTTTCCCACTTCGAAGTGGCCGTACTCTCCCTTCTCATCTCTCCAAACACGATATCACGTTTTCGATAAGAGTTTTGTGACACAATAACTATTATTTTGAGCTAATTCAGTGTTTAATTAAATTGTAAAACCATCACACTCTCCAAACATGGCTTTTTTTTTATAGTTTTATCACCTCCACAAGTAAGCGAGGCTTTCACTCTCAAGTTCTCTTGCAAGTGTAGATGGCACTGTTAATGACAACAACTTTGAAAAGAAATGACCATGCTCGTTTATTTCATCATTTCCTTTAAACTTTTCATCTCGCAAGTGAATAATCACTGCTTTTGGTAAATTCTTTAAAGATTTAGCCTATTCTTAGTTTGCATAGGTAATTAATACGGGGAATTTTTCGCTGGAATGGATCAAATATAAGCTTAAGAATTAAAAAAAAAAGAAGGCCCACAGCCACGAACTTTGGTTCTTAAGTTAATTGAATAAATTCTACGAAATGTGATGTTTGAGCCAAGGCTTCTATATAAATAAGGAAGAAAATGATGGGCAATTGCAAGTAAACGTGCAGCTCTTCTAATGATCTTCCTTACTTTGATTTACAGTCTACTCAACTTATAATAACTCTTTGTGCTATATTCAGAATCAAGGCTAGAGTTCATACAGTCAGATTTTTATTGAATGAATCATTCAGTTCTCGTAACTCGAAATTGGGTATGCACAGAAAAGTGAACTACTCAGTGGTTGCCTGGTTTCAAGAGAAGCAATGATAAAAAGAAAGAAAAAATAATTCAACAATAATTAAGCGTAGCAAAACAGGAAATCTTACTCACCAGAATATAACATCAGAAGCCTCACAAACGTCAAATTTGAGAGGGATATCATTCTACTCAAGGCTTTTAAAATGCTTGGCAATTGAAACACATAGAGAAACCTTTCTGAAAGAAAATGACTTCGGTAACTATAAATATTCACTGAAGAAACAGTTAAAAATAAAAAAATGATAAAAACTCTAGCAATCATGAAACTGTAAAAACGGTATCGCCCAGTATCAAACTATTAACTAGTGTTGCCAGACCCTTTGCACTGACACGGGCAAAGAAAAAAATAGGAAAATTAGGAGCAGAATCATTAAATTAAGACAAACCCATTATGCTATTTAGTACAAGGAAGTAGAGCGAAGATTTCGCCAGGATATTGAATGCTCATATGCCTTTTCGATTTACATGGACCGGCATTGCTTGGTCTCCCCTAGATAGCTAATCTCAGACGATTATGGTATTAATTGTAATGAATGACATACGTTGGTCCTAGGATGTTGAAGAAGTAATACTCAGAGCAACATCATTTACAAAAGAGGGATAACTAACCCGGACGTTGCCTTACGAATAACAGAAAAATTAGCCCACATTGGGGCATCCCATGTTACCTTCTGAATGAGTGAGATGTGAGATGTTCTTATCAGTTTTATTATCTTCCGAAGATCATGGCCACGCTTACTACATATTGATGGTCGATTGTGCATAATTAGAACTTGGAATGTTAATAAGTTAGTATCGAGTACGAACCGAAAGCATTGACATTTTAGAAGGCGGAAAGAGATAAGCAGCAACTTCAACAGTATGGTTTAAAGATGTTCTGTCGTCAAGAATTCCCGATGCTTCTTCGGGTATTGCTTTGTGTGACATATATTTTCCGAGAAATAAAGGTAATAAAATCAGTCTCAATTAACCTAGTATGGCGACTAGACAAATAATTCGATTTTGCAACTCTGTCTACTTTGAAGTCCCTTCCTATTCACTGCCCATCCCAACAAACATCTATATCTATGTCGCTTGACTTGAACGCTTTGACTTGTAGTCTGACTTGCGTGATCTAAATTGCTTTTGAAGGAGTAAAAGCGAGACCCAGCAAAGGAATTTGAAATCAACTTGGTTGGCTAAAACAAAATCAAACAAAATTTGCACTACCTCTGACAAAGATGATCACAACTACAATTGAAGTGACTGTACTCTTTCTTTATCCAGGAAAAGTGAAAGAAAAAACTGATGTCTTCTCCGAGAGAATTAACCTGCGATCAGGCTCTATTTTAGTTTCGCGTGGTACGTAATGTGGAGTTGGCGAAACGAAAAATAGAGCCTGACCAAATTCCTCTTCGAAATTCCTTTCGCCCACTTTTTTTGATTGATTGACATGTCCTTCATCGGCCAATCAAATTTACTTCCATTACACCAATACACGCGTGGACGGCAGATTCACGCAATTTTGTTTTGACCAGAGTTAATTACCGTGGGAGGAATATAGTTACCGTTAGCTTTGATTTGAGAAAAACGCATTTAAAGCATGGGGAATGTTTTCGACGACTATATTGCGGCAAAGGCCGGTGTAATTCTCCCTCCGAACTTCACTGAATATGCAATCTTTTAAGCTTGACATCTTAATTCGTAATTGAGATAACCTAGCATTTTGTCGTTGGACGGTTTGGCAATAGATTTTCAAAGGAAAAAAAAGAGAAATACATTATTCCTTTAACGTGTTTGCCCATGAAGGTTTCTTTGGTGATTTTTTCCGGTAAGATCTTCAGTTGCAGTGTATTTCTAGAAATGCGCGCTGTAAAATCATGATAAGTTTGGCCGTTAATTTTTTGATGGAGTACGAACAGTAAGATGGATTCGCAAAGTTTCTTTTATTGTTGTACAATTGATCTCTCTGGAAACATGCCATTTTAGTTTCTGGAGTGCGAGTTTAAAGTTAAATCAACTGGAAATGTTATGGGGTGTGCAAACAAACCGTGCCATGTACAGTAAATAAATAAATAAGGCGCGCCGTTTGATACACAGATATTCAAAACATGCATTCGTGTAACTTGCGATTTTATCAGCATCTCCTCCTGTTGATATATATATGTCCCTTGTCTCATCCAGGAAACCAATATGCATCGGCTTTCACTGCCATTTGAAAGAACCAGCTATTTTGCTTTCAAAACATCAGAGAAGTTTGTGCCAAAGTACTTTCAACCCCATGGCCACAGAGCTCGACAGCGGAATCGCTAATTTCACTCTTTCCAGAGATTCAAACCCGATTCTGGACAAGTTATGAGATGTTTCAGATGGCATATCTCCATTTATACAAATAAAATCAAGTTGCACCGTCCACGGCATTGTAAGAACAAAAGGGAGCAAATTTTTTCGTACACTTATGGCGGATTAGTCTCGAGGACTTCACGAGAGCTATTGAATGCTCTTATGCCTTTTCGATTTACATGGACCGGCATTGTTTGGTCTCCCCTAGATAGCTAATCTCAGACGATTATCGTATTAATTGTAATGAATGACTTACGTTGGTCCTAGGATGTTGGAGAAGTAATACTCTGACGATAAGAGATGACTCATTCGTGTGTAAACACAGCAACATCATTTACAAAAGAGGGATAACTAACCCGGACGTTGCCTTACGCGTAACAGAAAAATTAGCCCACATTGGGGCATCGAACGTTGCCTTCTGAATGAGTGAGATGTGAGATGTTCTTATCAGTTTTATTATCTTCCGAAGATCATGGCCACGCTTACTACATCTTAATGGTCGATTGTGCATAATTAGAACTTGGAATGTTAATAAGTTAGTATCGAGTACGAACCGAAAGCATTAGTGATATTTTAGAAGGCGGAAAGCGATAAGGAGCAACTTCAACAGTATGGTTTAAAAATGTTCTGTCGTCAAGAATTCCCGATGCTTCTTCGGGTATTGCTTTGTGTGACATATATTTTCCGAGAAATAAAATCAGTCAGCATTAACCTAGTATGGCGATTAGACAAATAATTCGATTTTGCAGCTCTGTCTACTTTGAAGTCCCTTCCTATTCACTGCCCATCCCAACCAACATCTATATCTATGTCGCTTGACTTGAACGCTTTGACATGTAGTCTGACTTGCGTGATCTAAATTGCTTTTGAAGGAGTAAAAGCGAGACCCAGCAAAGGAATTTGAAATCAACTTGGTTGGCTAAAACAAAATCAAACAAAATTTGCACTACCTCTGACAAAGATGATCACAACTACAATTGAAGTGACTGTACTCTTTCTTTATCCAGGAAACGTCAAAGATAAAACTGATGTTTTCTCCGAGAGAATTAACCTGCGATCAGGCTCTATTTTAGTTTCGCGTGGTACGTAATGTGGAGTTGGCGAAACGAAAAATCGAGCCTGACCAAATTCCTTTTCGAAATTCCTTCCGCCCACTTCTTTTGATTGATTGACATGTCATTGATCGGCCAATCAAATTTACTTCCATTACACCAATACACGCGTGGACGGCAGATTCACGCAATTTTTTTTTCACCAGAGTTTTTTGCCGTGGGAGGAATATTAAAAACGAATAGATCGTTTTCACTGTCACGCAATAAAAAAATAAATCGAAAACCATCCGGTGGAAAAAGTCAAGAATTCCTGATGTTGTAGAAGATAAATGAAGAAGACACCTCTTAAAGTTTTAGGCCTGTGCGTTTCCCCAAACTTTAGATATTCGTCGAAATTTTTCGCAGAAATTTACAGAGCCCAGTATGAAAACGCCATGTTAGTGCACATTTGTGGTGCACCAATATGGCGGCCGGAAAATAGTGTCAACATCTGTTACTTACTTTGGCTATCTAGGCGAGTGATCATCTGTACTGAACAGACAGCTATTTACCTAAGCACTTTTCCTAATGCTTTAAATTCTAAAAAGGCTCAAAACCATGAGATAAATATATATTTCTCAATAAACTCGATCGTCGCCTCGTGTCACGCACCGCCATAACTCAGACATCCAAAATGCTCTGGTTTCCAAACGAAGCACGCTATTGAGCTTTAAAATTGCAAATGGATACAAATTTACCGCCTCTTATGTCTGATGAGGATAAAAACTTTCGTGGCTCTTTAGTTTTGGATTTTAGAAAATGATGACGTCACGTGAAAACGATCTATTCGAAAGTTACCGTTGGCTTTAATTTGAGAAAAACGCATTTAAAGCATGGGGAATGTTTTCGACGACTATATTGCGGCAAAGGCCGGTGTAATTCTCCCTCTGAACTTCACTGAATATGCAATCTTTTAAGCTTGACATCTTAATTTGTAATTGAGATAACCTAGCATTTTGTCGTTGGACGGTTTAACAATAGGTTTTCAAAGAAAAAAAAAAGAGAAATACATTATTCCTTTAACGTGTTTGCCCATGAAGGTTTCTTTGGTGATTTTTTCGGGTAATATCTTCAGTTGCAGTGTATTTCTAGAATTACGCGCAGTAAAATCATGATAAGTTTGGCTGTTAATTTTTAGATGGAGTACGAACAGTAAGATGGATTCGCAAAGTTTCTTTTATTGTTGTACAATTGATCTCTCTGGAAACATGCCATTTTAGTTTCTGGAGTGCGAGTTTAAAGTTAAATCAACTGGAAATGTTATGAGGTGTGCAAACAAACCGTGTCATGTACAGTAAATAAATAAAGCGCGCCGTTTGATACACAGATATTCAAAACATGCATTCGTGTAACTTGCGATTTTATCAGCATCTCCTCCTGTTGATATATTTATGTCCCTTGTCTCATCCAGGAAACCAATATGCATCGGCTTTCATTGCCATTTGAAAGAACCAGCTATTTAGCTTTCAAAACATCACGGAAGTTTGTGCCAAGGTACTTTCAACCCCATGGCCACAGAGCTCGACAGCGGAATCGCTAATTTCACTCTTTCCAGAGATTCAAACCCGATTCTGGACAAGTTATGAGATGTTTCAGATGGCATATCTCCATTTATACAAATAAAATCAAGTTGCACCGTCCACGGCATTGTAAGAACAAAAGGGAGCAAATTTTTTCGTACACTTATGGCGGATTAGTCTCGAGGACTTCACGAGAGCTATTGAATGCTCATATGCCTTTTCGATTTACATGGACCGGCATTGCTTGGTCTCCCCTAGATAGCTAATCTCAGACGAATATCGTATTAATTGTAATGAATGATTTACGTTGGTCCTAGGATGTTGGAGAAGTAACACTCTGAGGATAAGAGATGACTCATTCGTGTGTAAACAGAGCAACATCATTTACAAAAGAGGGATAACTAACCCGGACGTTGCCTTACAAATAACAGAAAAATTAGCCCACATTGGGGCATCCCACGTTACCTTCTGAATGAGTGAGATGTGAGATGTTCTTATCAGTTTTATTATCTTCCGAAGATCATGGCCACGCTTACTACATATTGATGGTCGATTGTGCGTATTTAGAACTTGGAATGTTAATAAGTTAGTATCGAGTACGAACCGAAAGCATTGACATTTTAGAAGGCGGAAAGCGATAAGCAGCAACTTCAACAGTATGGTTTAAAGATGTTCTGTCGTCAAGAATTCCCGATGCTTCTTCGGGTATTGCTTTGTGTGACATATATTTTCCGAGAAATAAAGGTAATAAAATCAGTCAGCATTAACCTAGTATGGCGATTAGACAAATAATTCGATTTTGCAGCTCTGTCTACTTTGAAGTCCGCCCTAGTCACTGCCCATCCCAACCAACATCTATATCTATGTCGCTTGACTTGAACGCTTTGACTTGTAGTCTGACTTGCGTGATCTAAATTGCTTTTGAAGGAGTAAAAGCGAGACCCAGCAAAGGAATTTGAAATCAACTTGGTTGGCTAAAACAAAATCAAACAAAATTTGCGCTACCTCTGACAAAGATGATCACAACTACAATTGAAGTGACTGTACTCTTTCTTTATCCAGGAAAAGTCAAAGATAAAACTGATGTCTTCTCTGAGAGAATTATTTTGCGATGAGGCTCTAGTTTCAGTTTCGCGTGGTACATAATGTGGAGTTGGCGAAACGAAAAATAGAGCCTGACCAAATTCCTCTTCGAAATTCCTTCCGCCCACTTCTTTTGATTGATTGACGTGTCCTTCATCGGCCAATCAGATTTACTTCCATTACACCAATACACGCGTGGACGGCAGATTCACGCAATTTTGTTTTGACCAGAGTTAATTACCGTGGGAGGAATATTAAAAACGAATAGATCGTTTTCACTGTCACGCAATAAAAAAATAAATCGAAAACCATCCGGTGGAAAAAGTCAAGAATTCGTGATGTTGTAGAAGATAAATGAAAAAGACACTTCTCCAAGTTTTAGGCCTGTGCGTTTCCCCAAACCTCAGATATTCGTCGAAATTTTTCGCAGAAATTTACAGAGCCCAGTATGAAAACGCCATGTTGGTGCACATCTGTGGTGCACCAATATGGCGGCCGGAAAATAGTGTCAACATCTGTTACTTACTTTGGCTATCTAGGCGAGTGATCATCTGTACTGAACAGACAGCTATTTACCTAAGCACTTTTCCTAATGCTTTAAATTCTGAAAAGGCTCAAAACCATGAGATAAATATATATTTCTCAATAAACTCGATCGTTGCCTCGTGTCACGCACCGCCATAACTCAGACATCCAAAATGCTCTGGTTTCCAAACGAAGCACGCTATTGAGCTTTAAAATTGCAAATGGATACAAATTTACCGCCTCTTATGTCTGATGAGGATAAAAACTTTCGTGGCTCTTTAGTTTTGGATTTTAGAAAATGATGACGTCACGTGAAAACGATCTATTCGAAAGTTACCGTTGGCTTTAATTTGAGAAAAACGCATTTAAAGCATGGGGAATGTTTTCGACGACTATATTGCGGCAAAGGCCGGTGTAATTCTCCCTCCGAACTTCACTGAATATGCAATCTTTTAAGCTTGACATCTTAATTTGTGATTGAGATAACCTAGCATTTTGTCG